>NW_020201659.1:8978-9938 GCF_001531365.2 Cynara cardunculus var. scolymus
TTCCTCACACTTCGCAATCCAATGGATCTCCCGTCCATCGGTCCTCTGATTCCATCTTACATAGAAAAGTAATGGATTTCTCGTCCATCGATCCTTTGGTTCCTCATACTTCGCAATCCATTGGATCTCCCGTGCATCGGTCTCTGGTTTCTCACATTTTACACTACCAGAGCCTCTGGTTGCACCACCAGAGCTTCTGGTTCAACTTACATACTTAGAAAACTATTAGGTAACCCGTCCATCGGCCTCTGGTCCTTCTAACCAGAGCTTCTGGTCTATCATGATCACTTAATTATACAAGRAATTTTTCKACCCATCGCCTCTGGTCCTTCTAACCAGCGCTTCTGGTTCAACATGGACACTTAACAAAATAAGGGATTTTCTACCCATCGTCTCTGGTCCATCTAGGGCAATGGATATTCATAATGAGTGCAACACATAAAATCATGTTTTTCAAAACAATTTCTTTACTGGAGCATATATCTAGTACAACCGATTAAGTTCTTTTTATTATATGTAAATTAAACACAAGTGATCAGGCTTTGTTTAATCGACATATAATAATGTGACCCGCTTTAAAATCATATGTTTCTAAATTACTTGAAAACCATTTTGAAATTTTTTGGTTATAGTCGATGGTTTTTAAGGAAAACCAACGTTCTCTATAACTGAAGCTCTGATACCAAATCTGTCACACCCCGCTAAAGCGGAAACACGAGATGTAACAGGTAAGCGAGTCACAGCAGCAGTTAATAAATAACACCTTTTAATATTACAAATTAACTTGAGTTTAACACCGATAACCAAAACGGGATAGTGTACTTCTTTTACAAAAACTTCAAATGCGAGCTTAATCGGTCTTGCCACAAGTATGCTCCCAAAATACTTCATTTCTTACTTATTACCTGAAAAGCATGGAACATAAAACAACGTCAACTACAAAGAGTTGGTGAGCTCACG
>NW_020201659.1:10158-35086 GCF_001531365.2 Cynara cardunculus var. scolymus
TAGGTCCCACAGTTCGTAGTAGTACTAATTCAGCGGTGGTCCAAATTCCACATGATTAGACTAAGAAAACATAGGTAATGTGCACCCCTTTCTGGGTGGGAAGCGGCTATCCACAATACCACGGCCCGGGGACGTGCCCGAGTTAACAAGTAGCGTTAACGGACGGAGACTTTATTTGGAAACATACTCCCAAGCACTTCAATTTAGCATTTATTTTATAGTACAAAAACAGTCAATATTTCATGACATAATAAACTTGACTAAACAGTTCTTTAGTCCGATGGTTTCAAACAAAACTTGACTAAAGAGTTCTTTAGTCCAATGATTAAATAAATAAACAGTATAGTTTGCTTAATCTCATGCTTTTCCCCCAGTTAAATAACAAAAAAACCATTAAAAAGTGGGGCCGTGAAAACTCACTGGTTTGATGATGAATATCCAATAACTTGATGACGTTTGAAGCGCTAAATATCCGCCCTAACCTTCCTAAACAGAACAACATCCAGAAATTAGATCACCTATGGGTACTCGACAAAGATAAAGTTAAATTGTATCTTATGTAATGCCATCGGGTTTTTATAAATTTAAGATGATATTTTATTATTTAATCTAAAAATAGCCCAAAAATTATATATATATTAAAAGAAATCAAAGTCCTTTACCCAAAAGCTGATTTTTGGACAGATTATAAATTCTGTTCCAGGTGTTTTTGGGTTTCACAAATCATTATAAATAGGAACCTTCCAAAAGTCATTTTATGTCCACTTTTTACATCATCTAAAATAATGAGCTAAGCCGACAATTTCCAAATATCAAGAATTTTGAGTGGATTTAAGTCACTCATTATTACCCTACAACCTTGAGTTACACAGCTCCCAAAACAGATTGCACACTCTTCGAGTGACAGTCATTTGGGGTCTCGACTCATCATTTTTCAAGGATCTTAACTTCATTTTCAGGCTAGCAATTAAGGTTGATCTCCAGAAAAAGTATTTCCCGATTCCGCTGAGTCTTGAGAAAGATAGGACTGATTTAAGATACATGCAAGAATCTGCCATGTTTCGAAATATACTTTACATGATTAAACTCTACATGCAAAGGATTTTCTCCTACTTTATTAAAGATCGAAGAACATGGATCATAGATTATCATCCTTTTGAAGACATTTTCATGTCTTTGATGCATAATCTTCCCCTTTTGAACTCTCCAGGAGTTTAATTTCAAGATCAAGAAGTAGGAGTAGGAAAATTATAATTTTGTTATTATATAAAAGGTAACTAGTATCATAAAAATCTTGAATATTCTTCAAGATTGACAGAATTTTCCTAAAGGTTTGCTTGAAGGAATCGGCTGGAAGGTGGTTTATTTTAGAGAGAGAGAGTAGAGAGATGAAAAGCTTAGGCTGATGATATTTGGAAATGAGAGTTTTCAAAGGGCGTGGGGTATTTTTATGGGGATTTTAAAGAGGAAATGGGCTGGCCTCTAAAGGCCCAAACCCAATAAAACTTTTATTTTTCTTAAATAAGAATAAACCCACTTAAATTTATAACCCACTATATAATTTATCCAAACGTTAATAAAATGACACTATTAATTCCAAAACTCCACCTTTTGATAAATTATTTGGACATTCAATTGGGATTTTTGTATTTTAATTTAAAAGTTTATAATATCAACTTTATTTTATTTGGAGCATTTCTAAAATATTTGGCATTACACAAGTTGACTTTATCAGTTACCTGCCGAAGCGTGATCTTCCGAACTAAACTTGGTAACTAAGCCAGATGAACTCTAATCATCATGACTAGATCCTAGTAAAATATAATTCTAAATATAGGATCTATAATAAGGTGTTGACCTGAAGCCCAGAAATGACAGAATGTCACAACATTCTTTTCATTTTCTGAATTTTTAAGATCATTTTAAAAATAAGTTTTCTCCACTAACAAATCCCGAATAACCTTCATGTTGTTAGTCTATGTAGATTCATAACCTGCAATTTTGTCATTCAAGTTAGAAATCTTTTTTTTAAATCCTAAATTGAAGAAGACATTGTTTACTAATTAAATGATCGTTAATCAAAATAATTATCAGAAGATTTGGAAAATCCAAAATGATAGTGTCCTCCTACTACGACTTAGCACGGGGTCCTACTACCCAGTTAGCGGGTAAGGTCAAGAGGCAACACCCTTGCGGGGTCTGGGGGTAACGCCCCGAGAAAAAATTTCAAAATCATTTGTCCCATAACATATTTATATCACACAAAACTTGCTATGAACAGTAATATATCACATGAGTCTTGTGCGATAAACTCAACTATCGCAAGATGCTAAGCGATAAAGTCAAATTATCGCAGATAACATATGCGATAAACCCTATATATCGCACGATACTAGGAATGAACAGTAAAAGTATCGCATACTACTGTGTGATATACTTCAACTATCGCATACTACTGTGTGATAGATCTTCAAATTCTTATAACTTGCAATATACTTGATCTTCAACAACAAAACCAATTTGATCTCGAAAACTCAATAAAACTTGTTAAAACCTTCAATTAATGCGTGAAATGTGATTACAAACACATTTAATGAAAGACAAACATCAAATTTGAATCAAAATAACCTAATTTGATCAAAATTATCAAGAACAATTTATCCAAAAAAATTTCAATTTGATCAAATTGAACAACTAAATCATGAAATTGATGATCAAAACCAATTCAAATCAATTCCAATATGAAAAACAAATCAATTGATCAATAATTTACATCAAAGACATCCAAAACTTACAAATTTGAATATCACAGTCTACAATATTTTAAAAACTTCAAGAACTTCAAATTTCTTCAATCGTTGCTTCAAATCTTCATCAAATCAAATTGAATTTGCTCTGATACCAACTGTTGAACCCAGTTTCAATCAGATAACAATGACTTAAACAATAAGAACAACAATGTAGAGATCAAATCATCATCTATATTGATAAACTTTCTCAATATGAGTTCTTACTAACAACTAAACTAACAAGAACTATTTATATGATTGACTGATTACAAAGTCAAACTAGAATTAATCACAATGTTGACTTTTGTTCACTATCTGGACTTTAAGCTTTGACCTCTTCAATCATTAAGCTCGATGATCTCGAACACAATAATATTTGACCTAATACATTTTTTGGAAGAAGGAAATGTATATGTTTTGAAGAATTTCAAGGTTTTTAAGATTTTGGAGCCTTCAAGGTCATTGACTCCAAGTTAAAGATTATATTTATACTATTAACCAAGGTTGGAAAAGTTCATACTTGAACTCCGCAATATTTTTTATTTGACATCAATAGTTGAAGAGAATTTTCCACCTTGCATTACCTTGTTACGACTTCACTCTGGTCACTAGCGATGCCTTCGGAATCCCCCTTCTCATGTTCCTTATATTCCAATTTCCAAGTGAGGAAACAACTAGTGGCATTCTCAACGATGACAACGTACTCACAGGTATGTCTAAAAAAGTTCATAATTTTTTTGTCTCACTTGATTTGATTTATGTTTTTGGTTTTTTATAGATATTATTGGTAATTTAACTGCTGTCGGAGATGTTGAGACTGTAAGGGGTGGGTTCCAAAAAAGAGACTTGGAAATTATATCGGAATTGTAAGTTGTCAAGTTAAATTGTTGTTTCCCCTTTCTTTTAGAAAATGATTTGATATGGTGGTTAACTAATTGTCGTTTCTCTTCCTTTTTACTTTAGCAGCATCACATGCAAAGTTACCTTATGGGGAACACTTGGTAAAAAGTTCTGCGATTCCGACATCGAGAAAGCTTCCTCTGGTGCGACTCTTATATTCATAATTACTTCTACCCGAGTCAATTCCAAGGTAATCCTCTTATAATCTCTTAAATCATATCCTTAGAGCTTACATATTTTAATCAACTTTCACATAATATACCTTTTCTTGATAGGTGTCCTAAACTTTGCAATTTCAAGCGCAAGAAAAGTATATATTAATCTTAACACCAACTATGTGTTGGCATTGGTAGACAAACTTGCTAATGTCTGTCCTCGATTAAACTTAGGTGTGTCTTCTGTTAAGGCAAAGAAAACTGTGGAAGAGATGTTTGAGAGTTCTTGCAAGGAGAGTAGATCAACAAACCAAATGTAATGCATTAAAATATGGGGAAACAATTCTTCAATCATTTTATGTGTTTTGATCACATAATTTATGATTTTTCACTACCATCCTCTTATTTGGTGTAGACAAGGTTACAGAATAAGTATCTTGGAAGTTATTGAACATATTGGGAAACAATATGAATGGTTCTATTTAGGTTGTCAAGTATGCTGCGGAAAAGTCCATCCTATTAGTGTCTACACATGTGCTTCCTCCAACGTTGAGTACAATAATGCTTTGACATTGTATGTAACGTACATTTTTTTTAATATGCTTAACAAATGCCTCTAAATGTGTACTACTGTGTATTATTAGTTTAATAATAAGGAATATGTGATAATATAACGCTCTGATGAGGGCTTGTAGCAAAATCCTGAAGAAATATAAAGAGTTGCATGGGTTTGCAAAGGAAAGCAAAACACCTAAGTTACAAATACATAAACCTTATTTTATTGGAAGATATTTCGTGACATATATTTTTTAGGTTATAGATTATCTTGTTATGAACGCGCAGGCGAAAATCTCATCGAAAACGGAGGTCTGAGTGAAAAGTTATGAATTTTTAAGTGTTTGGTGGTCAAAATGGCTGCTGGTCAACGCAACTAAATCACACCAGACCCAAAACGGGTTTTTGCAATTAAGTGACAAAAATTACATTATTTCACCTAATTTTACTTCTACAAGCTTCTGGACCAAAGTGTATGCGATTTCACACACCTAAAGATAAAACCTAGCTAAATCTTTGTGAAATTGAAGAGAGACTTCAAATTTTTTGAAGATTTGAAGGTATAAATGTTGGTATTTTGATTTTCTTGATGTATTTGGTTGATTTCATGTAACTAGGGTTTAAGCTATAGACTGAATGGTGGATTTATTTTGTAATAATGTGATGGATAACTTGTTATTTGAACAAAAACATGAATTATATACAAAAATTAGTTGAAATAATGTTGAATTTTGAACAAAAGTTTGACTTTTCTAAGTTAAGCTCTAAAATGATGATTTTTATGAATAAGGCTTATGTGTTACTTTTTTTTTATAAAGTTTGTGATATTTTGAGATATAAATATGGATTTGGTACGAAATGGGAATGGTTTGGGTACAAGATTGTTAAAAATAGCCATTTTGAAACATAAAAGTCAATATTTCTAACATGTTTTAGAATATTCTTATAAAAACAAAGAAAAATCCAATGGATATGAGGTAAGTGGCATTTGAAAGATAAAAATGTATACTTTATTTCTTGTTAGAAATCCGAATGTAATTCTGAGTTTAAAATGGTTAAAAATGTGTTAGAACAGGGGGCTGTACAGGGAAATTGGAATGGAATTAGCTAAGGAATGGAATAGAATGAGATAGTGTAATTATATCCTTATGGAACTGAATATGTATACTCCAAGGATTATAAAGGTATAATTGGAAGCTTTTGGAGTGCCATACATACTTGGACTACAGAGTTGGAACGAGACATTCAGTTGGGCGTTCAGTTGACCCATTTTGTGCATTGTGAGTATAACAACCTAGATTTTTTTTATTGATTAATCTTGGTATATTCATTTGCATGACAATTGGATGCTTTATCTACTTGTATCCTTGCTTAAAGTAGTTGTAATTTGGATTAATAATGTAAGTCCAAGTTTAATGTAAATGGTCAATTATGTAGAAAATAGATTGGTCTTAGGACTAAAAATGTTAAGAAAAATCCATGTAAAGACTAATTTTGAAATAGGCAATTGATGAGGGGTAACATTTGCTAAGTGAGAATTCTTTTACTAACTATTTAAACCCTTAATTTCAGAAAATTAACTCTCATTTCTCACTTTTCACTTCTCTCTTTAAACCTAAGCCCTCTCATCACATAAACCCTAGATTTTGGTTTAACCTTCTCATGCATCTTCCAATTTGATGATATTTTGAAGATTTAAAGCTAAAGGATTGAAGATAATATAAAGAAGCAAGGTATGAATCTATAAATTTCAAGATTTATGCTCTAATTTGTTGATTTGTGATAAAGATTGGAAAGGTTCATGTTAGGGTTCATAAGGTTTTGATTAGTAAGCTAAACCTTTGTTAAATGATGTTATTTTTATGTCATTGTTGGTTAAAGAAGTTATAAATTAAGTTTTAATTATATATTTGCAATATGGTAAAGCTAGATAGTTGATTCTTTATGGTTTTAGTGTCAAATTTATATAAAAGGGGCTGTTTTGAGTTGTGCATAAGAATCTTAGTGCTGCTGGTTGTTTAAAAATTCATATAAAATCACTCATTGATCCGATTGAGGTGTGCCATATATTGTTGGAAAGGTATCTGTGTCTTCTACAACTTTGTAGTTATGTCCAGACTTGATTTTACCTCCATAATGCTCAAAACAGTGAGTTTATGTAGATGCTCCTGTGCAAAAAAGGGATTTGCATACTGTTTTTAGAAAATTCATATAAAATAGGTTTTTGCTCCAAACAGAATGAATCTAAATCGACTGGAACCCTTAGTAATCGGCCTACAATTTTGGTTTAGACATTAACACCTGAATGAATTTCTAAGTATGATAAAAATGATCAAAGTCAAGTTGGTTCAAAGCTGTCTGGTGCAGGGGATTTAGTAGCTTTATTTTTGCTTGTACTTTGTGCTTTGAGGATTGTAACATCTGTAGATCTTGTATCAATCAGTCACAATCATGTGTAACTTATTCAGGACTAATCTTAGAATAAGAAAAGGGCATTAACAAGGGGATATGAGCTACGTGCTTACTTCTTCGATTGTCGTCTAAGGTACGGATACCCGATTCTTGTGACTTTCTTTAATCATTAATTCATTATAGAGGCAATATTGTATCTCATTACCATCTCGGCATCTATCACTTTTATATAGTTATAGTTTCATATTTTGTGAGATTACCCTTTTCACATTGAATTGATATGTTTTTGGTGATTTGAGCACTTTGTGCTTTAAGGCACGACATCAAGGGCAATGATGTCGTGACGCCTCCATGGCGGCTATAAATTGTCATGGCGTCCTCACTATTATACCCCAATGTCAATAAGTGGGTCTGGCCTGGTACCGGCTAATTTGAGGGCGAATGGATAGATCCTAAGAACCGTTATCGGGAGCCGTATTCGGGAACCATTTTCGGGAGCCGATTATCGGAAGGGAATTGACTGTATTGCCCTACACTCATTTTCCATTGTTCGAGTGGTCCGTACAACCCTCGAACCCAATTGATTTTCTTATTTATTTCTCAATTCTTGACTTGATGATATTATTTTAAATTATTTCAGTATGGACATTTCATGTAAATTATTAATTGATTCCTTCATGTTCTGGTTTTCGAATTCCTTATAATTATTATCTTTTATTAACTCGATTTATACTTGCAATTTTGTTATTTTAATTATCCGTTCACTGAGCATTTGGCTCAGCCGAGGTTTGTTTTGTCCTCGGCAGGTACATGATCGTAGGTGGGATTATCACGGGACTGAGAGCGATGAAATATGACTATTTTGAAGACGACCTTGGATAGTATAGTAGTTTTTGGTTATGTATATATTGTAACTGTATCCATGTTGTCTTAACTTTTAGTCTACCACCTTCTTTTGATGGATGTTCATAGTAGCTCTGGTTATCCTGTATTTATATTAGCTATTTATCTTGTTATGTTTTCCTCCGTAACACACCATCCTCCGGCCACGCGGGACAAGGGTGTTACAGTGAGTGTATGTGAAAAACATGTTTATGTGTACTTATATGTATATGAATTTTATTTTTGTATTAGTTATGTTTCATGTTTTGGTAAGGTGTGACAGGAGTGAGTCCCTCTGATTCTGGGTGTATTCGTATGATTGTTCTTCAATGTTGGTCAAGTCCGGATCTACGATTGTTTTGTTGGTCTCTTGGTAAACCGTGAATACGGGTACTACCTCATGTGATATGCTAGAAAACAGTGTATGTCTATGTATCCTAGGGAGATAGAGGTCGGGTGTGACATACCAGTTCGTTCTACTCACGTATCTTGAGTGTTAGAAGACGAGTGTGAATACTATTTTCCACGTTTCCAGTAGATGAAGGTGGGAGTGATGCAATATTCTTGATATTTTATAATTGATTCATGATATGTTTACATGATATGGTACTTGACCCATATGATAGGCGTTCGTATGTAACAAATGTCATTTCGTTGTTGAGTTTGTCGGTAAGAACATATGTTGTTGTTGAACTTATGATGTATTGATTTTCATATTGGTATGATGTGTTTATTAGATTGGTAGGTCTTTTGGAATGTATTCATGGAATTTTGCTCGTTGTTGGTCTTCGATGTTATAATAGCTTCCACTTCGAGACTCCATTTCATTCTTTGATTAATATATACATTTATAGGGTTGGGTTCACGTGAGACCATCCTATTTTTGTGAGACCCGTGAGAACACAATATACATTTGAACTTCATAGCAAAATGTTGTGAAGGTAAAAGAACTCCAAATCATCACAACAAAATCACTGTGAATGTTACCTTCACAGTGTTCTACTATGAAGTTTCAAGTGTAAAAAGGTGGTTTCACTGGTCTAACGAAAACATGCTAGTCTCACATGATCCCAAGTGTAAATATATATCGACGAAACCTTTAGGTTGTGAGACATGTAATTCTTCTTTCAGATGTTCGTTTATAAATGTTGTTTTGATGTCCATCTGGTACACAATAAAGTTTTTGTGAGCAACGTACACCAAAAACATTCTTATAGCCTCAATTTTTGCTACCGGAGCGAAAGTCTCATCATAGTCTATGCCTTCTTGTTGATTGTATCCTTTGGCGACTAGTCGAGCTTTGTTTCTGACGACAACTCCATCTTCATCTTTTTTATTCATGAAAACCCATTTAGTACCAATGATTGTCTTGTCTTTGGGACACAGTACCAATCTCCAGACTTTTAAAATTTCAAATTGATTAAGATCCTCTTGCATGGCAATAATCCAATCCGGATCAGCTAAGGCTTCGGAAACCTTAGTTGGTTTTATCTTGCTTGAGAAAGTGGCATACATACACTCATTAGCCGTAGCAGACCTTGTTCGTACAGATGATGTAGGGTCACCAATAATTTTACTTACTGGATGATCCTTGGTCCATTTGTTGCTGTAAGGTTATGGTACATAGGAGGATTGAAAAGAATTCTAATCTACATAGCCACTGGGGATTGTCCTGAACTGGTTCAGGTGAAGGAATTTCATCAAGATTTATATCAGTCTGATTATCTATCAAAGTTTGAATGTTTTCATCGTCAACCATAGAGACTTCTGGCAGAATATTAATCGGACTCTCTTCACATGAAGCAGGACTAATTTGATCTTCTTGATTTTATTGAGCATGAATAGAATCAGAAGTTGTATCAGGTATTTCAACAGATGCACTTGATATATGTTCTTCAATTGGAACTTCATAAGCCATAGAAGAAACATTTGAACTATCAGTTTTAGCTCCAACATATTCATCATAAAAGTTTTCAAATAACAAATCTAGTTTAGTAAGATTACAGTCAAAAGTTGAAGCTTCATCTTGATTTCGTTGTTGCGGAAGATTATTTGAAAGCACGAGTTCTGAACCATTTTGTTTAGAAGCCAAATCAACTACTTCTTCAGATGTAATGTTTACGCTCTCATTCACAATTCTTGTCCTCTTATTTTAGACCGATATGTAGTAGAATTCTTAGAGTAACAAATGAAAATGGCTTCATCATCTTTAGCACTTAACTTCCCTCTGTCTTCTTTGTCATTAAAAACAAAACACCTGCAACCAAAAACTCGAAAGAATTTGATATTAGGTATTTCTTTATTGATATGTTCATATGGTGTTTTACGAAACCTCTTGTTGACAATAAAGCGGTTCTGGGTAAAACATGATGTATCAACTGCTTCAGCCCAAAGAAAAAATTGAAGCTTGGAATATGCAAGAAAAGTTCGTGCCGCTTCCACTAAAGTTATATTCTTTCTCTCAACAACACCATTTTGTTGCGATGTTCAGGTTGTTGAAAACGTATATAAGATACCAACTGAATCTAGGTATGAGCCTAGAGTCTTATTCTTGAATTCAGTGCCATTATCTGGTCTGAGTTTTTGAACAGACAACTGCAAATTGACTTGAACGCTCTATAAAAATGAAACTATAATCTCTGAAGCTTCATCCTTAGATTGTAGAAACTTCACCCACGTGTATCTTGTATTAATCATCAACTATGACCAAAACATAACGCTTTTCGTTGATACTTTGAACCCTTAACGGACCACAAAGATCCAAATGTAGAAGCTGGAGAGGACTATCAGTGCTATGCTCTACCTTTGACTTGCGAGAAGCTCTTTTCATCTTGCCTAATTCACATGCTGCACATACATGGTCTTTTTGGAATTTCAGATATGGTAACCCTTTCACCAAGCCTCCAAAAACTAGCTTATTCAGATTCTTGAAGTTCATATGAGAAAGATGTATATGCCACCACAGGTTTTGTTGCATAGAAGCAGACGTCAATATCTAACTTTAAATTCGATAGGTCAATTGTGTAAATATTTGATTTCAGATTCCCGGCTAAGATCTCCTTACCATCTTCAATACAGACATTGCACCAGTTGGTTATAAAATTCACCTCAAGATTGTTATCGCATAATTAACCTATGTTGAACAGATTATGCCCAAGTCCTTCCACATAAGAAACCTTCTTAATCGTTAAGTTCCCTTGAATAATATTTCCATATCCGAAAATAGGTGAAAACTGGTCATTTCCAAATCGAACAGTTCCTCCAAAAGAGTCAGTGAAGTTAGATAATAATTCTTTTCTACCGGTCAGTGAAGTTAGGAACCACACATGACGGTTGACGTGCAATACAGATCACTTCACTTTAGGTACCCACTTAAGAATGGGTCCTTTTAGGTTAGACTTTGTTGGTGGTATACTGTAGGTACCGAAAGAAATTTGCTTTAACATGATTAGCAGTAAAACAAGAATCATGCACATAATTGAAATAAGTAAAAGGAACAAAATCATCCCATCCACAATTAGAACAACAGATTTTACCATTTGCTAAACAGATCAATTCCTTCATAGAATACTTTCTAACAACAGAAAATTTGTCCATTACAATATTAGCAAAATTGTTATTCTTTTTCTTTCTAAACGACGGAGATGACTTTGTCATATCTACTCCCGTAGAGCCTTTTACTTTCCAAACGTTCTTGAAACTCATATATTTATCTATACATCATAAACAAAATCATCAAAAGAATTTTCAAGACTAACCTTCTTTTTATGATTTCTAATAGTTTTCTTCTTCTGTTTCTGTGAACAGGTTCAGTTTCAGATTTAGAACTTTCTCCCTCAAAAATCTTGACTAGTTTCTTAGCCTTTTTTTAACCTTTGTTTAAAACTTCAACATGGCTGGGAAGTTTTTGTGAGAAATCAAACTGATTAATTTCTTTGTCCAGGCATACATCAGAATTTGGAATTTTAGAAAAGCCCATTTCTTCTTTTGACACAATTATATCATCTAAATCGGTAGATTCACAGAAAGACTTAGTCACAAAATTTCCCATAAATGCCTTGCATGAAGAGGCTTTAGAATCAAAAGACTCATTGTTTTCCTCTTCTTGCACTACATTTTGAGATTCAAACATGTGAATTTTGGACAAAAGAAGTTCATTTTTTTTTTCAAAATAAAGTCTCATTTCTTTTAAAAAAATTTCTAAATGCACAATTTGTTTTTCTAAAACAAGAGTAGGAGTATAAGGTTTGTGTACAACTGGTTTTGATGAAAGTTTAGCGGTGGAATAATTGTGAATATAATCAATAGAAAGTGCAAGAACTCTCGTTTGATAATTTTCATTCAATTCTTTGTAATCAAAAGAAACTTGCATTTTATCTACTCTTTTTCTGTTTAAATCTTCTTGTTCCTCCACCTCATCACATGATTTCATAAAGATATTCAATTTTATAAAGAGTTGGAGTATAATAAAGTGCCTTTTTCAAAAAAGTTGGATTTTCATATCCTAAACCTTCTCTTCGATTGAAAAATCTAAATTCATTCGGTTTGTTTGGAAAAATAGTTTGATCGGTTTGTCCTCTCTTATACAACTTTTCTTCAAGATCTTTAAGTTTTTCAAGTAAGCCCTTATTTTGTTAAGCAAGAGTACCGTTTTTGACAACCAGGTCATCATTAGCAAACTCTGATAACTTTAGTTTTCCTGATATTTCAGAAATCTGCTTATTCAAGTTATCCTTTTGTTCATATAACTTTTGATTTTCAGATTTTAAAGATTGTGCCCATGAAAAATTTTCAGCATGCATTTTAAAGAATTGGACTTGTTCTTGTTGACGTTTCTTTTTAAGAATAGCAACAAGATCTTTTTCAGTTTTAACTTTAAGCTAAAAATCTACCAATTTTAGCATCATTCTTTGCATCTACTCCAAATAAGAAGATTCAAATACCTCAAAACTTGATTCTGACTTGGTATCATTGTCCTCACACATTTCAGTCTCTTCTCTGGCCATGAGATAAATATGGGCAAGAGCCTCTATTTCTTTCTCATCATCAGTTAAATTCAACCAATGGTCATCCTTAGCCATTAAATCCTTGCCAGCATCCTTCTGCTTGGAAATAAGGAATTTGTTCTTGTAGTAATTAGTGTTCTTGGACACTGGTTTCCTACAATTCATAGCAAAATATCCTCTATTCCCGCAGTTGTAACACTTGGTGTTCTCATTTGCCACAGCCTTACTAGTCTTCTTCTTCTCATCAAACTTACTTTCATACTTTTTCTCCTCATACTTGTTCTTTTCTCCGAACTTGTCCCTGTACTCATACTTGGACCCAAAAGAAAACCTTTAGCTGTTAGAATGTGGCTTCTTATAGAAATTCTTCTGAAAAGCTCTAGTTAGCATAACCATGGCTTGTTTCACCTCTTCCATTTCAGAATCTGAATCACTATCAGACACTTCTTCTACTGAGGAATCATTTTTCATTACAGGCTCTTTAACAGATGAACTAGACCTTGATCTACTCTTTCTCTTAGAAA
This sequence comes from Cynara cardunculus var. scolymus, assembly GCF_001531365.2. NCBI lineage: Eukaryota > Viridiplantae > Streptophyta > Magnoliopsida > Asterales > Asteraceae > Cynara > Cynara cardunculus. Next base: position 23,382 of record NW_020201659.1, read on the forward strand.
CCAATTATAAAAGATCCACATCTACCTTCTCTGGCCTTTTCCTAGCTTCCCTAATCTCTAAGACATCCTCTTCATTTTGTTTCAATGTCTCATACACCTCATGAATATCAATCTCAAACAAAGACTTGTTGTATTTAATGTGATTTGCAAATGATTTCCACTCTGGCTGCAAATTACTCAACAACTTCACATTAATCTACATCCTTGTCTTGTTAATATCATTCTTTGTCAGCTCATTCGACAACCTAGTTAGTCTCTCATACACATCATGCAGACTCTCACCTTCTTTTGCTTTAAATTCCTCATAATTGGTGATACAGTTAGTAATCTTCAACTGAGTACCAACTTTTGATCTCATCATGATTTTCTCTATTTGATCCCACATGATTTTTCCATACTCTTTATAACTGTCAATGCTGGTGTAGATCTCATTGGTCAGAGTCTGCATCATAAAAGACTTGCACAAAACATCAGCTTTTGCTCTCTTTTTCTCCTCTGGAGTATACTTTAACTTTTCCTTTGGTCTTGACTAAGTTGGTATATTTCTTTCATGAGTGGCATCTCTTGCCAAAACTTAGATGGTCCTTCAGTCAATGATTCCATTATCAGATCACAACTATTATGTCTTGCAATAAAGTCAAGAAACCTATCTCTCTACTGAGGGTAATCTCCTCTGAACAAAACTAGAGGTTTTGTGTCAGAGCCAATAGCCATAGATTCCCTCGAATTCATTTTCTCAGATTGATTAAAAAGATCTTTTAAACAATTCGAAACACAGATTCATATTTTCTCCAAACTATTCTGTAAATCTCCCAACTTTGAATTAAATCGCCCAACAAGTTTATCTCTCAAATAGGATTTCGCCCAACACAAGAAGTAAACCGCCCAACACTAAAGTGGACAGCTTGGTTATCGCCCAGCCCTTATATCGCCCAACAAAGGTAGTGATTTTATCGCTCAAAACTTGAACGATGAGAACAATATATCATGTACAACTTGAGCGATGAAAGGTAAATTGCTCAATAAAATGAACGATATGCTCAAACACTTAACACTTGAAAGATTTCCAAAAATACAAGTATCAACAGGCGATGAACACAGTATATCGCCTAACACTTTAAGCGATGAAATGATTAAATCAGGCAAAACAATACAGATTCAAAAGATTCAATTAGCGATGAATATCAAGATATCACCCAATGAATATGTGCAATAAGCGATGAAGGAAGATCAAATAGTATTCAAACAGATTCAATCCAAAACCGAAAAATTCAATCAATTTTGGATGAAAATTACACAGAAAAGTTTGAAATGAGTATACAAACAGTTTTTGTATTGCAATTTCTTCCGAAAACATATCAAAATTCACAATTTGATCAAAAAGATCATGCACAAACTCAAGAACTTCAAACAGTTTTCGAAGACTTAAAATTCAAAATCAGGCCTTGAAATCGATTCAAATGTTGAATTAAATTATTCAAAACTGCTTCAATTTGCAATTCGAGCAAATCCCAATCAAATTCAGATCACAATGCACACATAATATGTAAATTTTGATTCAAGGAAAAGAAAACAGAAACAGTCGAGGAATAGAGTCAAAAACAATTTCAAGATCTTCTAGAAATCAACTCAAATTGGTTCAATCTGCAATATGGTTGTTGTTTACTCGCACTGGTACCAATTGTTGTTCTAATTTTAATCAATCTATTAACAATTCAATTGAAGAATTCAAGATTCAACAATGGCAGACTGCAAGAAATGTAGGGAGAGTTTTCTTTAAAGGATTTGATTAGCACTTCAAAGGATTACAATTGAGAAATGATGTGTACTACTAAAATTACAAAGAAAATAAACTATTTATACTAAGGAAATTAGAAGGAAAATTACAAGCTTGAATACAATAATTAAAGCACAAATATTGAACCCAACAGACAAAGACAAAGATGAAGAGGACGTAGAAGAAGAAAAAGAAGAATCATCAACTTGTTTTGTTAAATCATTTGCTGAGATAAATGATTTTTTTGGTATGCCTCTTCCCCTTCCAACACCAGAGCCTATTATCACACCTAACCAACCCATATCTTATCTACATAGTGGAAGAATAAGTTTGAATCAGGTATCCGTAACCAAAGAAGAAATGTTCATAGCCCTCAGATTGAAGTTACTTGAAGAGGGTTTCAAGTTTAAATTTCATAATCTTCAAAACCCAGATATAAGGCACAATGTATGCATGAAAATTGTGGTTGACATATCATGATGACCTTTGTAGAAAAAACAAGATGTTTCATGTAAAAAGTTGGTTGACATCCACACCTATTCAAAGATTCAAATGCATCACAAGCACCGTCAAGTAAACAAAAAGTATTGGGTCATATACTGAAGGTAAACTTCTAGATACCGACAGGATACTTCGGGAACATGACAATATCCATGATATAAAAGATTGGTTCAAAATTTATATTACGTACATGCAAACTTGACGTGCAAAATGTAATGTAGTAAACATGCTGAAGGGTATCCCCAAGATTCATTTACCAGACTCCTTGTGTTTGTCTATAATTAAGAGTTCCATAATCCTAGTACCGTCACCAAAATAGTGACAGATGAAATGGGAGGTTTTGAGATGTGTTTTGCCGCCCTTGGTTGCACGATATACATATTTTTAATATATCGTTTTTGTACTACTATAAGTTTTAAGTTTTACATATTATAAATTATAATATTTATATATATAAACCCTAGTGTTGCAGATTCACGCATTTCTGGCAAACGTGCTTCGTGTCAATATAAATAGACGGTGCTCATTTAAAGGGTCGTTTCTTAGGTACAATGTTCTTAACGGTTCCCATGGATGCGAACAACCAAATTTTGCCCATTTCTTTTAGAGTAGGTAGGTTAGGGAGGTATGGACATGGTTTTTGGTGATGTTGATGCAATGTATTGGAGAATTGGAAGGGTTGGTCTTTGTATATGGTAGGGTGCTTCTATAAACCAAGAAATTACAACTGTGTTCCCTAGGGCCCATCATGATCTTTGTTATTGCCATCTGGAGATGAATGCGTGCACCAGGGATAAACGAGTTAAGACAAAGAAAACATTATTCTGGAAGACATGCAAAGTTTATATGGTGGCGGACTTCGACTTGCTTATGCAGGATCTATGACATAGTATATCTGACAGAGCTTTATTAATGGATGAGGTTGGCCCCATGAGATGGTCAAGGGCCCATTTTCCTAGAATACAATACAATATTATGACATCCATCAATTCCAAGTCCGTGAATACATTGGCCGGTTTGAAGTGCAAATTACCAATCACAACACTTATGGATTACTTCCAATCTTTATAACAATAGTGGTATTTTATTCATCGGGCTAAAGAAGGTTAATATCCTCGCATATGTACATTTATATATATGCATTATTTTCAAAAATACTAACACAAGAAATACATATTTTTCTAGGAAATTGAAGCATGCATTCACATCGTGAGCGCATGCCAAAATTTAGAAGAGAGTTGACAAGTCTGCAACATGGACTGTGCACGAAATTGTCCATGGTGGATATGTAGGTCGTGATAGATGTAAAAGATAGAATAGCCGATTACAATAATGGTACTTGTGACTGTTTAAAATGGTAACTTTATGGTTTACATTGCGCTCGTACAATCGTTGTTGCAAGAGTTCTACGGTGTACAACTTACAACCATTTGGTTTACCTTGCGGTCATGTAGTCGCTGTTGCGGGAGAGCAATCCATCATGGATATTTCTTCACCCTATTTTCTCACCCCCGTCTATCACCTTGGACATAATTTCGTTAGAGAGAATCTTCTTAGAGATGGAAATTGCAGTGATTGGCAAAGTAAGATGACAAACGCATTGTTTGCCAAAAACAAAATTGGTTTCGTTGATGGCACCATTCCTATGCCAAAAGAAAGATCCAATATTATGAGTTTGAAACGATTAAATGCGATGGTACGATGATGGCTTGTGAGTGTGATAGAGAAAGAAATTTAAAGTAGAATGAAATATGTGATCATTGCTCGAGATATATGGCAGGATCTAGAAGAAATATTTGGTTAGGAGAATACACTTTGAGTGTACGAGTTGAGAAGAGCTATAACTACAAAAAACCAAGAAAATATGATGGTCTCGCCTTACAACACAAAAACTGAGAGGGGCATGGGATGAATTCAAATCCATAAGTCAACACTGACATGCACTTGTAGCAGGTGCACTTGTGGAATAGAAAAATAAATCACGAAGTTGCGAGATAAAGAAGGTTTGTATGATTTGTTAATGGGTCTAAACGAAGATCACAAAGCCGTTAAGACCCAGAATCTGAGAATCAATCCTCTTCCCATGCTAGGAGCTACCTATCACCTTGTTAGCCAAGATGAACAATAAAAGAAATTTGTCATTGCATGCAATACCACCACAGACACGACAACCTTCCAAACATCTGGGAGAAATTCTTCATGACCACCATGTAAGAATAAATCTGAAATCACAAACAAGAAACACGATCATGGAAGAACAGAAAATCTGACAATCAATTGTGTACCCAATGAAACAAATCGGGCCACACGGTTGATGGGTGTTTCGAATTAAGTAGGGTATCCAAAGTGGTGGACGACGAAGATAGTTGTTTGTCCCAGCTGGGTCTACAAAAGTTTAGAGAAACTTTCGTATTTAAAAATATATATCGATATAGAAGGATCAATACAGATTTTTACAGATTGTTTGCGGAAATAAAAAAGGTAAAGGTAACCTATCTAAAACAATCTAAGATTACACACAAATATACTTAGAAAATATAAGAAATTTTCCAAAAAGATAAAGAAGGATCAATACATATTTTACAAGATTCAAAGAAGGATCAATACATAAAGAAGGGGGGGGGGATGAATACAAACACAATAAACTTTWMAAATTTAAAATATATATTGATAAAGAAGGATCAATACATATTTTACAAGATTGTTTGCGAAAAGATAAGGTAAATATAACCTATCTAAACAATCTAAGTTACACACTAGTTCTTAGCAAAGAGAGATGATTTGCTGTAAGAGACTTAGAAGGAAGTTAGTTCTTTCTAGGTAAGAACTATTTAGAATACTAAAAAGGGCTTCTAACTTGCTTTTGAAGATAAGTGATTTTTGTGTTCTTAGATGTGTGTTCTTTTACTTATGAACATAAGTTAGGGTTCAAGAGTAAGTATTTCGTATCTCTACATGGAGATAGAACACATCTATTTATAACCATTGCATTAAATGCACATTTAATGCAACGTATTAGGGTTTGAACACGTGTCAAGTCTTTAGAGAAAGACTTGTCCTTTGCTACAGTGAATAGTACAAAAGCCTATTCATGAGCAGACATCCTTTCACAAAGTTGGTGGGTAATAGAGTCAACTAATTGGCTTTGTACCATACTATACTCTAGAAAGAGTATGGGTTTGTTCTTTTTGTGTGTAAGGACAAGACAAAAACAATCATGCTCAACAAGCTTCTTTTGATCGCTGAATGTTGGAATAACCTGAAGGTATCTTTAGCATTCGCTGAGGCTTTGAGCAGTATTCACACATGTGTAGACCAGGTTGTAATAACTGAATACCACTTCAGATCACGTACTCGCCAGTCTCTAATCTTTAGGTTCAGTCTTCGACTTTCGCTAAAGGTTCTTTGGTGTGAGTTTTGTTCTCTTGAAGTATCGCTGATAGATTTACATTACATGTTCTCAGCAATCACTGAACGGACTCAGTGATGATTGCTGGAACTGAAAGACAGAAACAAAAATACTTCGTATAAGGTAAAAGGGATTATTATCAAATCGCTGAGATAGAGGATCAACAATCTCCCCCTATTTGATGATAACAAGACAATATAAAGAAAGTTGTCTTATCAAATAACAGTAAGGAAAAGTTACATATAAAGTACATGTCCCTTTTAACTTTTTTGGGATCTTTATTAGTGAGTCAGTCTTTACTTAGAAAATTTCCTTAAGTATAAGAAAAATTTAAAAGAAGGGAAACTAAAACTGAAAGCATATTCACTGACTGATAGATTGTTAGTGAATGTAAGAGTAACACTGGAACTCATAGACTTGTGTCCCTATTACTCTTTTTAGGGATATTTTCCAGTGATGCACAAAAATACTTATATTAAATTCAAAGGAAATATTACAAGTGTTTATGTACATGTCTAGACTTACAAAATATAAGAATAATCACTAAAAGTTGACATAGTAAATAGTTTATTTAGTGAAAGAGCAAAGTACAGAAGAAATAACTAATCTAAGTTGTTCAGATTAATGTAACCAGGTACATCTTCTCCGAGCTCCTTTCCACGTCGAAATTCCTTTCTGATCCTTATGTCCATCGCTTCACCAAATACGTCATCGTTCAGCCAATAGCAAAGATATGCAAGATGTTCCATTGGGTAGAGATGCAACTCAGACATTCTTTAAAAGTTGATCGCCATCATAGTCAAGGAAAATAATTCATTTTTCAGGCTTGAAGTGCACAATCTTAGGTACATAAGGACCCTTCGCTGGCAATGAAAGATTCAACATAGAGATGCCTGGATTCTTCGAAGCCTTCAAGACTTCATCTAAGTAGAACTTTTTTTCATGTTCATTCCTTAGGGATGGTCCATCATTAGGGCTTGAAGGACTTTTTCTTCGTCCTCATTTATTCAGCGTAGGCACTTTAGGGACTGCGACATATCTTGACACTTTCTTGATCCACTCATTGATAAGGTCTTCGATAATCTTCTTATGTATGGACTTTGAGCGCTGAATGGCCTGTAGGATCTCCACCCATTCGGTGTAGCCCTACTCGCCAAGATAGGAGGGGTACTCGGTCACGACCTCGAGATTGTCCCTGATGATGAGCATGTATAGTATCATCCTACCATCTTTTGATTGTTCACTGATGTTGACACTCTTGATAGGGTGAGGACTGATCCTCTCATTTATGCTTGCTTCTTTCCAAAGCTTGTCCCGCTCAGCCAGCTTCAGGTTTTTCTTGTTTTCAGCTTCTGCAAGAGATAGGAGCTTAGCCTGGGCCTGAACAACAGTCACCTTCTTGTTAAACTTTTTCTTGGGAAAAACTTTTTCAGCTAGAGACTTGGCCAGCTTTAAGCTGTCCTCAGTCTGCTTCTTTTGGATTGCAAGTTCTTCCTCAACTCTTATGGCCTTGAGTCTTTCAGCTTATGTCTGGAAGTCGAACACACCACCACTAGAGGTACGAAGAGGAATTTTTACTCTCGTCTGGTCGAGTGACTCCTTGAGCTGAGTCATCTGCTGGTCGGTGAGAGTACTGGGGGGTAGGGTTCTTAGGGATCCATTCCAGCCGACCATAGGTAGTGGAAGGTATCTTAAGTTGATACAGGGAGGTAATGACTACTTGAGAAGAGGAGTCTTCAAACAAGGGTTGGGAAGTTTGGAATAATACCTTTAAGTTCTGTTGATCCTAGATCTCTCAATAACACTAATAATCAAGTTAAGAATAACCAAATTATAGTGTTTTAATGAACAAGATGATGAACACTCAAGAACAATGTATGAACATTCAAAGAACAATCTTGAGTGCCAATAATTTCACTTTTTTCAATATTAATGTCAAAACGTAAAAGCGGTATTAAGTAGGCCTAATCACCTATTTATACTAGCGATAAGAAGATAATTATCTAGTAAAACTATCTAAACAATCTTCAAGGAAAGATAATGTTTATCTAAAGTATGGATAAGCTATAAATCGAGATAAACTTGAAATCCAGCTGTCGATTWGTTATCTCCAGCTGTCTTCCATGGGATGATGATTCAACCTTATCTTCATATCTTCATCGAATGCCTCTAGTTGAACTGCTGATGAAAAATCTAAGTGTTGTTGACCAGAGGGGTGATGAAGATGCTCTTTCCATTGCATCTCTGGTCGATTCGTCGACCCTCTGGTTGTTCTCCAGACTTAGTCAATTTTTCTTTAACATCTTTATCGATCTTCTAGTTCTTCATCACTTATTGTTCTTTATTACTTTTATACTAATGAATTATGGGGTCTAACAATCTCCACCTAAGTAATGAAAGGACAAACATAAACTAATCTATGAACAATATTGAAGAACAGAGACTAATCTAAAGAAAAGCATCAATTTCCATATTTTCATTGGATGATGAATTCTTACAATACTGGAAGCAAAGACATTTCAATTTAAGGCAAAAAATTTCAAAACTCTATTCATGATCTACCTTGAGATATTTCCCAGAAGCGCAGTAGCAGCCTTCGATAACTGATGACTGTAGATATCTCATGAATGAGTTGTTTCCCGTCTTCCCTTGGCTCATGAATTCTACCCAATCTCTCTCTGATAACTTTCTAAAACCACTCAAGTGTGTCAGTTGAATACTTGAATGCTTCAGTTAGTCTGAAAATTTTCTTTACCCCGAACTCATTCTTGAAGACAAGTCCAAGCTCAGGTTGAGTCAAGATAGAAGCAGATCTCTTCTTCTGCAGGCCAAGGAAGTCTTCATTAGATGGAGTGCAGGAGAGTCTTTCGATGCCCAAATGAAAAGCAATCTGAAAATCACTATTGGCTTGATGCTTCACCAAGGTCTCCATCGTCTTCACAATTGCTCTGTTTGCCATCCCAAATCTTATGTCTTGATCCTGTCGCTGAGTTGTGAATGCGTAAAGGTCGATCAAGTCATAGCGATTGAGATTGATCAAGTCATTGTCATTGAAGACGCTGACCTGACCATGGGCTCTCTCCACTGTGTACTCGATATATTTTATAGCTCTATTAGCGAAGGTCCTCTTCTTTATGTCCATTACCATCTTTATTCCATCGTTTGAAAAGACAGCTTATGGTGGTTGGGTAGTCTGTCTAACAAACCTATTAGTGTAGGAGGTCTATGGATTCTGGCGATAGAATTGGAGGATTGAGAGTCAAACTTTCATCGCGATCGTGGTATAGGTACTGATGGATATTTTCCATCATTACTGGTTCCCTTGGTGGCATCTCCGGACGTCTCCTTAGTGACTCCATATTCTCGATGATCTCATCGACTAAGCTCTGTGGAGGGTGCCTTGATGAAGAGGAAATGTCCGCATGCACCTTAGTTGGTTCGGTTGAGGGTTGAGTTTGGGTTATGGGTTGTGTATCGGTTGAGGAGTGTGTTCAGGTTGGCGATGGGATGGTTTCTTGGGTTGGCTCTTGTCGGGGTGGTTCAGGTTCATCGGGTTATGTTTGGGCTTCAGGTTGTTGAGGTGAAGAAGGTTGGATGTTTATTTGTTCAGGTTCATTAGGTAGAATGATGGAAAGTTATGTGGTACGAGGGATTGGTGATGGGGTTAATGGTAGGCTTGTTGTTGGTGATGTAGTGAAAGGAGGGTTGGTTTCTGTTGGCGGGGTTGATGGATTTTCATCGGATGAGGAACTCAACACGATGGGTTCAGGTATGGTGGCAAGGGGAACATGTACATTATGTACATCTTCAGAGGGCTGAGCCTCTGGTTCCCTTGCTTGGGTTTCTTGGTTTGGTGATGATGGTGGGTTTTGTGTTTGGTGATGGGATGATGAAGGTGCAGTGGATTCCAATGGTTGTGAAGCGGTGGCCTGATTCTCTCCCTCATGAGGACCGAGACCATGATCATCAAGGTCTGGATCCTAATGCCTTCGCCTTTTGAGGGGGCAGCTTGATGAGCAGGAGGCCCTGGTCCTATTTTTCTTCCATAGCCGTATGTGATCGGCTAATGTGCGCACTCGATCCCTATTGCACCGTAGTTCCATGGAGCGAAGAATAGAGTTTGTTCGATCTTGTTGTTGTAAGAGACTCTTCTTTAACACATTGGTAGGCTCAACCAACCTGGCAGCAAACTTGGCACTTATCTCATTGAATGATGAGATTAGTGCTTTGGACAGAGCCCTGAGATCGGCTCTCGTGGCAAACTCCGTGCTTGATGATGAAGCGGTTGGTGGCACGGAGGTGGTGGTCGATGTAGATGGAGGAATGGGAAGGTTGGCAATGAGATTTCTCACCTCTGCAGTGAAGGAGGAGAAGGCTTCATTGAAGGATGGGCCTGCAAAGGGAGGTGGAGGTGGTGAAGGTTGGGGTATATTGGCTAGTATGGTGGCTGGGATTTGGTTTAGGGTGGTTTGTATGGTGGCGATTTGGTTGGTGAGGGAGGCTAGGGTTTCATCGATTGATGAAGTTGTTTGAGGTGGGGTTGGTTGAGGGATTTGGGAGATTATGGTGGCTGGTAGGGTGTTGAGGGTTTGGAAGATGGTGTTTATCTGGGTGGTGATGGAAGCTAAGGTTTCATCAGTTGCACTTGCCTGGGCCGTGAGGGTGGCGATTGAGTTCATCATGAGTTGGTTTCTTTGGGTGGCAAAGGTGGAGGAGGTGTTGTGGTGTTGGGTGATGGTTTGTTGCATCATCTGGAGGCGGGTGGTGTTGTCTCTGGTTTGGGTTTCGAGGGATGCAAGGGATTGTCGAATGGGGGTTAGATCGATGGAAGGTGGGTTGTCGACAATCCCTTGGATAATGAGTTTTAGGTCTTCCAATGACAGCAGAACTGAGTCAACAAAGGCTTGGAACTCAGCCTCTGTGACCAAATCGGCCACGAGGGTAACCCCTGCAGCAACGGATGCTGCAGGTTGTGCCTCAGCTCCAGAGGCGCCTTCATTGCCTTGTGAAAATATAGGTCGTGAATAACTTCCATCATGTCCTTGATAGCCCTCAAGTGAGGAGCTATCTCCTGATGTTGCAACAACTTCTTCTTCTTCATCAGCTTCAGAGGTTGGGTAAGTGTGTTTCCCCTTCGCTAGATCAAGTATCGAAGGGGGGATTTGTGCACGAACGGGAGATCCCTCTGAACGATCTTGGGGTTCAGCAATGCAAAAAGCAACACATGCTTCTGGGTGTGTGGGTGGTAGTGTCGAGCAATGAGGCGATGTGGCTCTTATGTCTGCATCACCTCTCTATTGGGAGAGTGGCAATGGATGTTGTGGTTCCTTAGCTAAATCATCTCCAGAGGCCCGAAGAATGGCTTATGGATGGCTGGTTTGGGTTTGGTTTGGACTGGGCCGTCCTTGTTCAATACCCTTTAGGCCTTGATCGCCAGGGGTAGAGGTGGTGGTTGCCCTTTGGGGAGAGGGAAGGGGATTTGTTTGTGAAGGGCAGGGGGATGCACGAGAAGTGTCATCATCATCATCTTCATCATCCGATGAAGATGGTTCCTGTGCTCCCTCGCTTGACTGAGGGGACGGCTCTATGTGCTATAGGGTAGCTGCCCTTGGTTCATGGGACAACAGAGAGTGTTCGTAAGTTCTTCGGATCTCAGATATCTCTGGGATGACACTGAGCATGGCTCTGGAGATTGGCCTATTGATGGTGTATCCTTCCTTTGAGTGAGTAGGTTGATGGCCATGCATCTTGAAGATGGGAGTGAATGGTTCCTCGGCTGGTAGGTTATGTTTCCTCATTGCATCCCCTATGAAGAGAGATAGGAAACGAGGAAACAAAACAGAAGTCAAGGGCTTGCCGATGGCCTGGAGCTTGCACTTTTTGACTACCGCTAACTGGATCTCATTGTATATGAGGAAAGCATAGTCAAGAGGGATGTTGAAGAAGAGTCCATACATAATCGTCATTATGTTTATATTGCCTTGATCCATCGACCCTAGCTTGCAGGTGAGGGCCCTG
>NW_020201659.1:35171-37752 GCF_001531365.2 Cynara cardunculus var. scolymus
TAGGTCACGATTGTAACCTAGCATTTGGATGAATCGGAGGATGTCTGAGGTGGTGGGTAGGTCAACATATTGGTCAATGGCGAGCTCTCGTCGGGTGGGAATACACAAAACCCTAGAGACTTTTGCCCGAGGGATCTTGAGCGAGCAGATCATGTCATTTGGGGCGTCGATGTCCCCCATTATTCCACGACTGTCAGGGTCGTACTCGCAAGTCTGCCAGTATTGTTGGACGTACTTTAGAGGTATGCCATTGTCGGTTGGAGTCAAGGCTGGTAGAAGGATGCAGTTACGGAAGAACTCGATCATCACAGCAAACCTATCATCGAACAGGTTGGTTCGAAGTTCGATGGCATGATTGTTGGGCTACATTGGTAGGAACACTATTGTTAGGAAGCGTAAAGGGTGAATGGAGTAGAAGAAGGGTATATAAAGGTGGGGGGAGGAGAACATGAAACGGTTTTCTGATTATTTAAATATAATAATCATGAAAGGTGAAGGCGTTTGGCAAAAGGTGAGTTGATTTGGAGATCGTGAGCCGTCTTGATTGTACGTGCCATTAATGTTGGAGGACACGTGTCAAGGCGGGGATAGGGAAGGATAATTTGAAACAGTTCATGGGGAACAGGCTGTATATGGTGTCAGGCGCGTGGGAGGATGACGTATGTATATGGTGTCAGGCACGTGGGAGTATGACGTTTGGCTTATTTGAAGTAATTAAAAATTATTCCAAATAATATCTCTTGAAATATTAATCCAAAAACAATTTATATTTAAAATTCCATCTAATTGGAAGATTAATACTAATTACGAAGTTTTGGTCTTCTAAAAACCCATGTTGTATAGTTTTTAGTCATAAAAGCTGCAATTTTGTATATTCTTAAAAAAATTTCAATTAAAGATGGGTTTTTGAAAGAAAAAAATTGTCATGTAACCAGAGGAGCTCTGGTTGAACATAACCTTTTTGATGGGGAACTAGAGGTGCTCTGGTTGATCATTGATGAATGAATTCATCGATGAAATGTTGGATTGTATGATAGTGAATTCATCGATGAAATGTTGGATTGTATGATAGAGAAGCATTGGATGACAAACCATAGGCTCCGTTTAATCATGGGTAATCCATTATGTAAAACCAGAGGGGCTCTAGTTATTTACACATGGTGTTATGTAGCATTTAAGTGTCAAGAGGCTCTGGATAGTAGAACCAGAGGCTCTGGTATGGAAAATGCATATTTATGTAATGGAGATTCATGAAGAATGAATAGCTCCCCCACAAATGATGCATGTAGATAAGATTTGAGTGTTGGAAAACTCCCCCTAGAAATAATAACCATGTGGATTGAGGTGACCAGAGGCTCTGGTCTATACAACCAGAGGCTCTGGTTGTGAATGAAGATGAAAAAATGTATGAAAAAAGTCTAAGTATGCAAATAGATGTGTATATGAATGGGTCTTTGAGGGTAGAAGGCTCTGGTTCCAAAGACAGTGAATCCAGAGGCTCTTGTCTTTAGAACTAGAGGCTCTGGTTACAAAGGCGATGAAAAGAAGTATGAAAATATGGTTAAGTGTATGTAAGTGAAAAAAGAGGGGAGGACTCTTTGGGTCCAGAGGGGCTCTGGTTACAAAGAGTATGAATCCAGAGGCTCTGGTCTTTAGAACCAGAGGCTCTGGTTATCTTGGATACGCTATTAAAGACGAATGAAAGGTGAATTTAGCATGCCAAGCCTTATTTGGAAACCAGAGGTCTCTTGTTACAAAGAACTTGGAAACCAGAGACTCTGGTCTTTAGAACCAGAGGCTCTGGTTACATAAATGATGTTATACAATGGAGCCCAAAAGGGCTCTGTTCTCAAAGGATGAGAATCCAGAGGCTCTGGTCTCAAAGAGAGAGCATCCAGAGCCTCTGGTCTTTAGAACCAAAGGCTCTGGTTGCGAAGGTAATACTTAGTGAATAAAAGCTAAGTATTTGCTTTGGACCAGAGGTCTCTGGTTCCAAAGGTGATGAAAAAATTTGAGCCATATTAAAATGTTTCTTCATGGCCAGAGGCTCTGGTCTTTAGAATCAGAGACGCTGGTTTGGAGTACTTATTGATTATGGCTTATGGCTATGTATCACTTGTAGGCATAACCATGAGATATTGAAATCTCTGATTTAAGAACTTTTATTGCCTTTAAGTGGTGAGATTCAGCATACCCATCTTGCTGATTAGGAATAAAAATCTTTTCTCATCAAGAGCTTTTGTGAAAATGTCAGCAAGTTGAATCTTAGTGGGAACAAAGTACATTTCTATATTACCTTTTTCAACATTGTCTTTCAGAAAATGATACCTTACATCGATGTGCTTGGTCTTGGAATGCTGCACTGGGTTTGCAGAGATTGCTATTGCACTCTTGGAGTCACAAAGGTTGGGAATTTTGTCATAATGCAATCCATAGTCCTTAAGTTGAGTCTTCATCTAGAGAACTTGTGAACAACAACTAGCAGCAGCAACATATTCTGCTTCCATTGTAGAGGTTGAGACATAGTTTTGTTTTTTGGATGTCCAACTGACCAGCTTGTCCCCCAAGAGTTGACAGCTTC
>NW_020201659.1:38160-41802 GCF_001531365.2 Cynara cardunculus var. scolymus
CTCCTGTAGCCATATGTGTTCTCATCGATGATGAATTTGAGAGAGAGTATTTCTTCCGAAGGTCAGTCACATACTTGGACTGATTGATGAAAGATCCTTCTAAAGTTTGTTTTATTTGAAGACCAAGGAAGAAACTTAGTTCTCCCATCTTACTCATCTCAAATTTGCTTTTCATCAACTCTGAGAATTTTTCGCAATGTTTGCATTTGTTGACCCAAATATGATGTCGTAAACATATATTTGAACAAGTAATGTCACCTTTGTGTTTTTTGAGAAAGAGAGTTGTATCGATTGTATCTTTTTCGAATCCATTGTTGATGAGAAAGGTGGATAATGTTTCATACCAAGCCCTGGGTGCTTGCTTTAGCCCATAGAGAGCTTTATCTAGAAAGTAGACATAATCTGGATGTTTTGGATCTTCAAACCCAGGGGGCTGCTGCACGTATACTTCTTCTTGTAGTTTGCCATTTAGGAAGGCGGACTTGACATCCATCTGATAAACCTTGAAGCCTTTGTGAGCTGCATAGGCTAGGAATATCCGGATGGCTTTAAGTCTTGCGACGGGAGCAAATGTTTCATCGTAGTCAATCCCTTCTTCCTGACAGTAGCCCTTGGCAACAAGCCTGGCTTTGTTCCTTATAACTATGCCATCTTTGTTCTTCTTGTTTCGGAAAACCCATTTGGTTCCTATGGCCGTCTTTCCTTTGGGTAGAGGCATAAGGGACCATACTTTGTTTCTTTCAAACTGGATTAATTCTTCTTGCATCGCGTCTATCCAGTTTGGGTCTTGTAGGGCTTCTGAAATTTTCTTTCGTTCTATCATGCTCAGAAAGTTGGTGAAGAGACATTTATTGGCAGTGGCAGATCTCGTCTTGACACTAGATGTTGGATCACCAATGATTTGGTGGTGTGGGTGATCTTTTGTGCATTTGGTGCTTAATTGGGGTTATGGAGCAATAGGATGCAGTTCTTCATTGACTGATGGGACTGCTTGCTCCCCCTCGAAGAGATCATCTCCAGAGTTAGACTCTGGTTCTTGATCTTGATCTGAAGACATAGAAGAAGTAGAAGGTGAAGTAACATGAGTTTCAGTAAGAGGTGTACCTTTAGCATTGGAGACTTCATGTTCTTCATTTGTTCTGGAAGTGGATTTTGCAGTTGGTGCATGTCCAGAGATTACTTCTTCGTCGAAGATGTCTTCAAATAAATGAGCTAACTCTGATTCATTGGGTTTGCAAAGTAATGAATCAAATGCTCTTCTTTGAAGTCCGAGTTCTGAACTGTTGTGTTCAGAAGTCATCGATGTGGAATCATCAAAGGACACATTGATGCTTTCGATGGCTATTCTTGTCCTTTTAATGTAGACTCTGTAGGCCTTGGCAGTTTGAGAATAGCCCAAAAAGATCCCTTCATCAGCTTTCTTGTTGAACTTGCCAAGATATTCCCTATCGTTGAGTACAAAGCATTTGCACCCAAAGACATGAAAATATTTGACATTTGGTCTTCTTTGGTTAATGAGCTCATAAGGTGTTTTCTGGTGCCTCTTGTTGATGATAGATCGATTCTGGGTGAAGCAGGCAGTAGAAATAGCTTCAGCCTAGAATGTGATGGGTAACTCCGATGAAGCAAGCATAGTTCTTGCTGCTTCCACGAGTGTTCTGTTCCTTCGTTCCACCACTCCATTCTGTTGTGGAGTTCTAGCTGCTGAGAAGTTTTGTGTAATGCCTTCACTGATGAGGTATTCATCAATTCTGGCATTTTTTGAATTCAGTTCCATTGTCGCTTCTAACCTTTATTAGTTTTCACTGTTGAAGGACTTGGAGCCTTTTCATCACTCCAATGAGTAGGTCAGGAACATCTGATTTTTTCTTTACAAACTCAACCCAGGTGTATCTGGAGTATTCATCAACCAGTACTAACATGTACTTCTTTCCAGAGAGACTTTGAGTTGATATTGGCCCACAGAGATCTATATGTACCATGTCCAAGGGCTTGGTGCAGGAGGTTTCTGACTTGATTTTATGTGAGTCACGTTTTAGCTTTCCCATCTCACAGGCTGAGCATAGATGATCTTTTCTAATTTAAGATCCAAAATTCCCTTGACCAGCTTCTGTGTGGCTAGTTTTCGTAGTGCATCAAAGTTGAGATGTGAGAGCTTTTGATGCCATAGCCAATTTTCATCGCTCTCATGAGACACAAGACAGAGCGTGTCTTGTCCCATGGAGGATTGAAAATCTAGAAGATAGAGATTTCCTTCTCTCTTTGCCTTGATGATTGTTTAACCGGGCTTTGTTTCTATGATACAGAAACCTTTGCGAAACTTGACTTGAAGACCCTTGTCGCAGAACTGGCTTATGCTTAGTAAGTTATTCTTTAAGCCTTCAACATAAGCTACTTTGCAGATGGAGATGTTTCCTTTGATGAGAGTGCCATATCCTTTGATTGTACCCTTGCTGTTGTCTCCAAAAGTCACAGAGCCTCCATATTTTTCGTTGAAGAAGGACAGCTGACTTTTATCACCAGTCATGTGCCTGGAGCAACCTGAATCCATGTACCATGGTTGCACATGTTGGTCCTGCAAGACAAATTAAGGGGCTTTAGGTACCCATTTATTAATGGGTCTACGTTTGTTAGTAGGGGGTACCACTCTCTTTTCATTACCCTTAGCCTTTGTAGGCTTGGGTTGATTAGTATTTCCCTTGTACTTGGATTTGGGCTTTTTCACGTTTTCATTGGTTTTAACTGTGTATCGATAAACGTATTGGGAGAATATGCAGTGATGTGTCAACATGTGATTCCTCAGGTTTTGTAAAAGAGTTAAACATTGACAGTTATGATGCTTTGGATATGTATGTTTAACGTTCTTTTTATTCGATGGAAACGAAGAAGTAAATGCTGGGAATGAAGATCCTGTCCTAGCATCGGTTGTTTTTACAAACTTCCGATCTAGTTCAGATTTTTTATTTGAAGAGGTCTTTGCCTTTACTTCTTTCCTCCTGAGGAAGGACTTCTTTTCTTTAGCTGGATGAGAGGAAAAGTGGTGGTTAGTTTTCTTAGAGGCAGGCCAATTCTGTTTTTGCTCACGAGTAAACTTGATGAACTTGAATGATGTACTAGGGCCTTGTGAGTTATCTTTGGTAGATTTTCTATTTCTCAGTTTTTCCTTTCGTTTGTCCGAAGATTTCATTGATGGTGGAACATCAGTTTTCATTGAGGATTTGAAGTTTTTAGGCTTTTTATCCTTAATGATTACTGATGATTCACATACTATTTCCTCTTTAGATTCGGATTCAAGAAAGTCTCTCACTGATTTCTCGAAATCAAAATTAGCGTGGATGTTTGTGGGATGTGTGGGTTCAGAGGTTGATGCTTCAGAGTGATATGTTTGAGGTCCCATCGATTATGACTTAGATGAATTTTCAGTTTTACTCGGATGGTTCATCGATTCATCAGCTGATGGTTTCTCATTAGGATTCTTCTTTTCATCAACAGTACTTGTTGATGAAGTAGAATTGACACCCACAGACTCTGGTTTGACCATAGGGTTTCCATCGGTCTCTGACTTGGAGGTGTCATTTCTTTCATCAGTATTCTTACATGTACTGCTCTCGTACACCACATTTTCAAAATCCTGTCTTAAAA
>NW_020201659.1:42052-54025 GCF_001531365.2 Cynara cardunculus var. scolymus
TCTTTTTGAAAGAAATCTTTAAGAGCAACTGAGTTTAGTCTCTCTGCCTCGGATTCTTTTAAGGCCTTAGTTTTCTTTTCTAAGTCCTTAGTTATTCGTTTGTTTAGTTCCAAAAGTTTTTCTTCCTCCGATTTCTTAAGCGTGGTGATGCGAGTCCTTTCCTTAGCAAGTTCGGCTTTTTCTTCGGTTAGAAGATTAGTCTTTCTTTTGTAGAAACTTGCTTCTTTTTCCGCTTTTAATCTTTCAGATTTTTCAAAATTTAATTTCTCTTTCAATTTAAAGAAATTCTCTGAAAGTTTTATCACCCTTAACTCTAGCTTAGATGGAGCAGAGTTGGTTTCATTGGGAGTAGACTCACATACCTAATCATCAGAGTCGGAGGTGGATTCTGCAGTAGATGTGGCCATCAAACAGATGAGTGCTTTATCTTCTTCATCGGATGAAGAGTCGGATACCCAATTTTCTTTCTCAGCCATTAGGCTTCACTCTCCTGAATTATAGTTGTACCTATTCTTGTAGTAATCGACATCCTTTACCAATCGTCCTCTGCACTCTTCTGAAAAATGACCAATTTTCCCGCATCTGAAGCAGCGAAGGTCATATTTCCATCTGTTTTTATCTACTTTCTTGTCCTCCCTTCTGTCCCTTCTGTCATCTCTCTCTTCTCTTTCTTCTCTTCTTTCTTCCTTCTGATAGAATTTTGATGGTTTCTTCTCATGGTATGACTGGTACTTCTCCTTCTTGAAGTCTCTCCGTTCATGGGGTCTCTTGATGAACTTCTTTTGGAACTGTCTTTTAATCAAGGCTAAAGACTTAGCAAAGGCTTTGATATCATCATCTGATTTAGATGACTCATCTTCAGATTCCGATTCTACCACCATTGCTTTCTTTCCTTTCTTCTTGTGATCTCTGGTGGGGGTCCTTGATACTTCATTTTCATCAGCAGCAAGAGCCAAAGGTCCACCGATGGATACTTTCTTCTTCATTATGTCATTCTCTTGTGCTGCAAGCGTTCCATATACATCCTGAAGTGACCAGCCATCTAGGTCCTGATTTGCTTGAAGGGACATTGACAGCTGAGTCCATTCATCGCCAAGACTTTTTAGGAACAAAACATTGTTTTCTTCCTTTGTTTTGGTGATATCATTTCGACGACATTGATTGATCAATGTGTTGAAACGATCATAAATCTTCTGTATTGGTTCATCAGGAAGAGCTTTGAAGTTGGTGTATTCGTTGAGACATTGTGCTCTACGATTCTTCTTTGTTTTAGCTCCTCCTTCCAATTGGCTCGCAAATTCATCCCACAATTCCTTTCCTGTGGAGCATGCATCAAGGGATTGAAAAATTTCATTGTGAATGGCCATGATGATTAGTCGCTTGGCCTTCTTGTTAGTTTCCACACGCTCAATATCGTCTTCATCCCAATTTTTCTCATCCTTCGGCATATAATATGCACAAATTTCTACTGTGGTATTTGTTCCTGGGACTCTTGGGACAAGAGTCTGTGGAACGTAAGGACCCTCCATTACAGATCGCAGAAGGTTTCTGTCCATTCCTTCCAAGAAGTTTACCATCCTTATTCTCCATTGTGAGTACTCTTCTCATTGAAGAGTTGGAGGCTTGGTGAGGGAACCAACACTATATGCAGAATTCCAGTTGGCCATCAAGATTTTTTGAAGAGAGAAAATTTACGTTTTTGGTGAAGATATTTCGTGAAAAACGTTAATTGAGAGATTTTGGATGCTCGTTTGATTGGAAAAACAATCAATTTGCTCTGATACCAATTGTTCATCCTAGATCTCTCAATAACACTAATAATCAAGTAGAGAATAACCAAATTATAGTGTTTTAATGAACAAGATGATGAACACTCAAGAACAATGTATGAACATTCAAAGAACAATCTTGAGTGCCAATAATTTCACTTTTTTCAATATTAATACCAAAACGTAAAAGCGGTATTAATTACAATAGGCCTAATCACCTATTTATACTAGCGATAAGAAGATAATTATCTAGTAAAACTATCTAGCCAATCTTCAAGGAAAGATAATGTTTATCTAAAGTATGGATAAGCTATAAATCGAGATAAACTTGAAATCCAGCTGTCGATTAGTTATCTCCAGCTGTCTTCCATGTGATGATGATTCAACCTTATCTTCATA
This sequence comes from Cynara cardunculus var. scolymus, assembly GCF_001531365.2. Lineage (NCBI taxonomy): Eukaryota > Viridiplantae > Streptophyta > Magnoliopsida > Asterales > Asteraceae > Cynara > Cynara cardunculus. The sequence continues at coordinate 44,221 of NW_020201659.1, forward strand.
TCTTCATCGACTGCCTCTCGTTGAACTGCTGAAGAAAAATCTAAGTGTTGTTGACCAGAGGGGTGATGAAGATGCTCTTTCCATCGCATCTTTGGTCGATTCATCGACCCTCTGGTTGTTCTCCAGACTTAGTCAATTTTTCCTTAACGTCTTCATCGGTCTTCTGGTTCTTCATCACTTATTGTTCTTCATTACTTTTATACTTATGAATTATGGGGTCTAACAAATTCTCTTCTTTAGCGATGCCTTAGCCTTTTGACTTAGGGCCCTGGTTCTTTTCAGGTGCTGGCTCTTCTTCCCTTTGCTCCCCTTGGGATGCGGAATCCCTGAGGGCAACTCCTTTGGTGGCAGTGGTAGGACGCTGGTACTGGATGGTGAAGTCGTCTTCATCATCATCGTCGTCATCTAGGTCGCTGCCGGAATCAGGGAGATCAGGAGAGTCACCTTCCTCATCATCATCTTCATCATCTTCCACATCACCAGCAACAGGTGCAGAGGTGGTGGGAAGGTGATCATCACGAGTTTCAGCTCGGATGGTATCAACATCTTCAGCTTCAACTTCAATGCTAGAAGCTTCAACTTCAGCTTCATTAGTTGTTGGAGCAGCGTTTTCAGCAAGGGCGGCACTAGATGGTCCAGCAACGTTAGACCTCATCTCCCTCTCTCTAGCGATGGTTTGAGAGCATAAGCCAGAGAGTTGGTCAACGCTGTGGATTTGAAGTACCATCATCTCTTCTAGCCGCATCATAGCACTGGCTACGCTCATAGTTGCTTCATGCACTTCGTTTAGCTGGGTGCTATCATCAGCAGAGAAAGACAGAGTAGGCGTTGGTACTGGTAGATTGAGGGCGGACAATACTTGTTGTAGCAGGTCCGCTTGCTGAAGAGAGTGAGCCAATGTGTCATCAGCCCTGCTTGTGAGAGCAGCAATGGCCTCGGCATTCACTCTTACAGCATCTTGAAGAATGGAGAGTTGGCCCTTTACATCTTGGACTTCAGCCTTGACAGCTGAGGGTCCGCAGCAACGTCTTCTTTTCGAGGCATGTCCTTATGGACCTCATCCATCTTGATTAGGACAGTCTCAACGGCTGGGAGGAATAGCTTGACATCCATTGCCATGTCATACTTCTCTTCGTCCATAGCCTGAGCCTCAGACGGACTTGAAAAAGAGTGTGAGTGAGCAAAAGGAAGCTCTTGGTTAGAAGAATTGAAGGGGTAGGAGTGTGGAGTACCTGAGAGGTCTTCAACATTATCTAAAGGATTAACGCTGGTATGCTCCATGGTGCATTCATGAGGATGAGCACTAGTTTGCTGAGGAGCCTCAAGAGGAGCTACCTCAGGTCCAGTGGTGAGTGTCTTATTATTAGGGAGGACGATCGCTGATGAATCATGGACATGTGTAGCGACCAATGATGGAGGGGAGGAGAAGCTGGTTGAGATGGAGTGTTCAGCAGTGGCGGCGCTGATATTCACAACTTTAGTGATTTGAGTCACTGAGGCGGTTGGGAGAGGTGCCACTGATATGACAGTGATATTAGGATTCACTTAAGAGCTTAGATGGCTAACAGAAGGTGCCTCGAGGGTAAGGCTCTTTTCAATAACTGAGACCTTTTGAGAGGTCACAGCTAGAGATGTGATTATCCTCTTTTTGGCCTTTTTGTCTCTCTTAGGAGAACCAAGAGTTGGTTGTGCTGGACGTTTGGAAGAAGTGGTTGTGGTGGTTGGGTTAGACTTGGGAGGATTTCCCTTCTCTTGGCCACCTGAGGAGGAGAACCGGGGAAGGAAGAGAATTGCACCATTGAAGAGAGTGCAACATCTCCATCCCTAAGCTTGTGATCCAAAATCCTAGATCCAAGCCTGCAGATAAGAAGGTTACCTTCCTTTGAGTATTTTTTGACAAAGATTCTGGCGAACACCATTGAGAGGAATCTGGTGTAGGGAATCACTTTCTCCCGCTGGCGCTTGTTCAGCTTCAGCGCCAGGTAGTCAAAGATGACAGCAGCGTAGTTGATCGGGCGGCGTTGGATTGCTGAAACTTCTATGGTGAGAGCAACCCTTGATGTCTGATCTTGTCCGCCAATCTTTCCATCCATGGACTGGATGAAGTGGGAAAAATTGGTATTGCCAGACCGCTGATATGCGGTTCTTCTCGATATTTGACAGCGACTTGAGGGGCTCGCTGGAGTCCTTTATTGGCCATTGGTAGCCAATGTCATCGAGGCATGCGATGATCTCAGCAGTGCAGGGTTCACTGGCAAAGGGACCCTTAGGGAATCGAAGACTGTGCCTTAGAGTGGCCACGCCAAAGCTGACAGTCATCCTGTTGAAGATGAAAGAGACTTTCTCCACCTGACGACCGTTCTTGTCCTCTTCTTGCACCACCTCAATAGTCATCCAGAACTGCTGAAGGGCCTCCCTAACCATGACAGGTTCATGGTTGAGAGCATAAGCGAGTGGGGACATATGGAGGAAAGCAGCTGCATCCTCGTAGATGATTTTGTTTGTGGGAATGTCCAACAAGGCAATGTGGTTATTGGCCTTGAAAGTGATGTCTTCCACAACAAAGTTCACATTATTGGCAGCCATTTTCTGTTTTTGGTAAGGAAGAAAAAATAGAGAAAAACAGTTTATATTAGTAGTCCAAGATTTATTGTGATCGTTTTAAGTTTTAGAAGAATAAAACTTCTTTTGAAAAATCCATAAATGAGATATTAGGGTTTTTCAAGTAGATTAGTGTTTTGAAACAAGATTATAACCAAGAATAAGAATGTGTTATTAATCTTTCTTTTTGTGTTTTTAGAGAACAAGGTTCGTTAAAATCCCAAACATTTTTTTCCTAAGAAGGAGGAGAACAGTTCAATATTTAAATAAAGTTCTTTGAAGAAGGTTGAAGGAAATGAGTGTTCTTGAGAGTTCTTGCTTGCAAATTCTTTTTGGCAGAGGTTCGTCAAAGAATTTTGTAAGCGTAAAGATAATATGACGGAATAGATCCCATATTTATAGGTAAGAGGAGAGAGAAGGAAAGTAGGAGAGGGGAAAAATACGACGGTTGAGGAAAGGCCATGATGAGAAATATGACACGTTCTCATCCATGATTTGATGGACGATAAAGCTTCAGTGATGGTTTTTTTTAAGAACTGAAGATAACTTAGAAGAGTATATTTTCATGAAGATTTCAGTGTCAGTGATAAGAGAATCACTGAAACTGACATTTAAAAACATTTGAATCACTGAAGATAGAAAGGTTCAGTGATCATTTTGATTTTAAGAAAAGATAAGTATAAATGATATATACTTACATTAAAATGTTCAGCGAACGAAAGAATCACTGAAACAAACTTTTAAAATATTTTGATCACTGAAGAAGAAAAGCTTCAGTGATGGTTTTGTTTTAAAAACTGAAAAAGAACAAGTAAACATACCTTAGAAAGAGTATATACATTTACTCATGAGTTCAGTGATAGAGATAGAGCACTTAATCATTTCACTTACTGATTGATGTGTGTAGCTGAAGAAAATTATCCTTTAGCATTTAGCATCCCTAGTTCGCTGATCAATATGTTAAACTTGTCTCATCAAGGGGCTTGGTGAAAAGGTCAGCAAGCTGATAATCAGTTGGAACAAAGTGAAGCTCATTATTATCATTCATAACATGATCTCTGATAAAATTATATATGATCTCTATATGTTTGGTCTTTGAGTGAAGTACAAGGTTGTTTGCGATTATAATAGCACTGGTGCTATCACAATATATAGGAATCTTAGAGAACTGAAGATCGTAGTCCTTTAGCTGGTTTTTCATCCAAAGAACTTGGGCATAGCAACTTCCAGTAGCAACATATTCAACTTCAACAGTTGATGTGGACACTGAGTTTTGTTTCTTACTTGTCCAGCTCACCAACTTTCCACCTAGAAGCTGACAGCCTCCACTGGTGCTTTTCCTATCGATCTTGCAACCTGCAAAATCACTTTCTGAATAACCTATTAGGTCAAAACTTGAACCCTTAGGGTACCAGAGACCCAAATTAGGAGTTCCCTTCAGGTATCTGAAGATGAATTTTACAACGATCAGATGGGATTCCTTAGGTTCAGATTGATATCGTGCACATAAGCAAGTAGAAGACATGATATCTGGTCGACTAGCTATGAGATACAATAGGGAGTCGATCATTCCTCTATAAACAGTTACGTTTACAGGCTTTCCATTTGGATCCTTGTTGAGAGAGAGTGGAGGAGCCATTGGAGTCTTCATAGATGAGCTATTAGATAGATCAAACTTCTTCAGCATGTCGCTGACATACTTACTTTGACTAATAAAGATGCCTTTATATGATTACTTGATCTGGAGACCTAAAAAGAAGGTTAGTTCTCCCATCATACTCATCTGGTATTCTTTCTTCATGCGATTAGCGAATCGAAAACATAAAGATGGATTAGTGAAGACAAAAATAATATCATCGACATAAATTTGGACTGAGAATGATATGACGTTTAACTTTCCTAGTAAATAAGGTCTGGTCAATCTTTCCACGAACAAATTTCTCAGAGATGAGAAATGAGGAGAGGGTATCATACCAGGCACGGGGAGCCTGTTTCAACCCACAAAGAGCTTGTCTATCATTTGAATACTTAGGGTCAAGAATCCCTGGAGGTTGTTCAACATAAAATTCCTTTTGAAGTTTTCCATTAAGGAGAGCGCTCTTTACATCCATTTGGTAGACTTTGAAGTCTCTATGGGCAGCAAAGCCGAGGAAGAGTCGAATTGCTTCGAGTCTAGGCACTGGTGTGAAGGTCTCGTCATAATCGATTCCTTCTTCTTGTCTATAACCCTGAGCAATAAGCCTAGCCTTATTACGGGTTACCACAACTTCTTCATCTAATTGGTTGTGATAGACCCATTTGGTGTCTATCACTGTCTCGTCAGATGGATGTGGGACAAGGTATCAGACTTTGTTCCTATCAAACTGAATGAGCTCCTCTGGCATGGCAATGACCCAACTAGGGTCTGAGATAGCATCATTGAGCTTCTTGGGTTAAACTAAAGAAAGAAAGTTGACAAAGAGAAAGTTATTACCTACACCACGACGAGTCTTAATACCTGCACTTGGATCAACAAGAATTTGATGAATTGGATGGTCTTTCGTCTATCGTTGAACTAGTACAGGATAATCATCTGAGTACAGAAGTTCAAGAACAATGGATGAGGCTTCAGCTGCAGTATCTTCAGTGATTGGAACAATCGCTAAAGTAGCCTCAGATTCAGTGTAAAACCCAAAAATTTCGAGGAATAAATAATTTATCCTCATTATTATTCTTTTCATTTTTTGAATTATAAAACACACACACACACGTACTTATACATATATATATATATATATATATATATGTTAAATAAATAAAGAAATTAAAAAATGTTTAAAAATCGGACTAAAGGTGAAAGAAAAAGTCGAGACATGGTGAAAATTATAAATTCGTGATAGTTAAAGGGTGTGTCAGGTGTTAACAGGTCCAAACTAGAAGGACCTGTTCTGTAAATAGGCCATTTTCTGATTTTGAAAGTGATGGAACGATGCCGACTTTGAGGCTTCTTATTGGCTCGTTCAGTCAACCAATAAGCCAAAAAAAATTCAGGAATATATAGACAACATTCCCTTCTACGGTTTTCATATTTTGAAATTTCTTTGAGAATCAGGAGAGAAATCGGAGCTCAAAAGTCCCCATCCGAAATCTCCGTTTATCGACGATTAGAAGTAAAATACTCAACTAAAATTCATGTTCTTGATATGGTTAGCTTCGTTTTTTAGTCCTCTATAGAACCCTAGTAGCCTTACGTTCCAGAATTAGTGTTTTATGGTTCGATTTTGGAGTTTAAAGTTTCGTTCGGTTTAGTTTAAAACTAAAAATTTAAATAAGAAAATGGAACTCATTTCTTGACGAAAAATTATGTTTTTGATGTCAAAATGTTGGTAAAAATATTACCAAGGTTTTAGTACAAAAAGAATTAAAAGAAAAAGATCAAAAAGGGGTCAAAATGAAACTTCAAAGAGTGAGAAACGCGCAGCAATGGCTGTTGTGTTTCTGGGTTGCGACCGGGTCGGGTCGGGGTAGATCCGACAAATAAACCCGTGATTTCGACCCATTAAGAATTGATATGCATATCTGCTTAGAGGGGGGGGGGTCGAACCCGTGACCTCCTGTTAGTGAAGACGCACCTTAACCACTCCGGTAGAAGATCATTTCATGCGGTTTAGGATTTAGAAATTTCTTATATTTAGTAATTAACTGACTTTCCTTAATAAATTTTTATTACAACCCCAGATACTAAACTTAACATCTAAAAAACTTTCTTCACTCCAGAAAGTTTTTTGAAATTTTTTAGATGTATAGATTTCAACTTTATTTTTTTTTTATAAATTACCAAAAGGACCTCTAAAATTAAAGAGTTTGTATTTTGAGCAATACATGACCATTTTGTTTTATAAAAATACCGTCAAGATTGAAATTTACTACTTTAACTATGTAATTAGTTGGGGATAATTAGAATGAATCATTTAAATAATTAGACGATTTTTTTTTAGATTAAAACGTAGCTCTTGAGTTATATATATATATATATATATATATATATTATCATCTAGATATTTATTTTATAAAAGATGATTTTATAGAATTGTAAAATGAATAATTGACTATATGAGGTTTTACTCGAGTTGTGAATTTATTAGGACGCTTTTAACTCGAAATATGTAATTATTAACCTATCTATCATATAATAGATAACTTAATAATCAGGTTTATGATGTCGTTTTAATATCTATAGCTAGATGAGACACCTTATGTCGGAACTCACGGTTCCTATAATTTTAATTGATGTGAGGAGCGTTCTTAAGCATAGACGATACACCTTATGTCGGAACTCACGGTTCCTATAATTTTAATTGATGTGAGGAGCGTTCTTAAGCATAGTTGACCGTAAGTTGAATTTTATGTTGGCTTTTGGGAGAAATTAATCATTTATGCACTATTCGTTATTATAAATTGTAGGTTACCAGTCAGCAACATTAGTTAAGCAACTTACGTTATCAGGTGAGTCTTCATGAGATTTCACTGGGATGCATACCTAAGTACAATTTTTTTTTTTTGCATGATATGAATTGTTGATGATGTGTACGTATGCATGATATTTCAATTACATACATGTTATAATATATTTTACATGTATGTTATTTTGTGAATGGTTACATGCTATGTGTTTAATTAGTTTTTGAATAACTCTAGCATGCTATTCCATATTAAAGTTTTATGATTCATGGGTGGGCATTTGACCAGTAAGTCACGACCCGGATAAGTGGGTGATCAATTAAGACTGATATATCAAACCAGGCGTGTTTGTGACTAAATGACCCATACCCGACTAAACGTTATATGAGATCTCTTATTTTTAGTGTTTCAAATATTTTTTTTAAAGTTGTGACATTTATTATAAATGTTGGGTTTGAGTAAGAACTTTAATGTTGTATTCAAGATTCTCCTTAGTTTACTTACCTTATAATAGTGTAGCTTTACTATTTTCCTTAGTATAGATAGTATTTTCATTGTAATTGTTATTACCAAGTCATTAGCAGATTGTAATCAAGATTAGAGTTGTAATTTTTTCTCTCTCAATCAAATAAGTAACATTTGATGATCTATTCTTCTCTACTATTCTATTCATCTTGTTGTTGAAGATTTTATCATTTTTGTATGAATCTTGGACTTCACAATTGGTATCAGAGCAAACTGCAGTAGTTTCGATTAGAGGATTAAAACAATTTTTGCACATTTTTGCACGAATTTTTGAAGATTGATCGATCTGGGTCTATGATGTTCATCACTGTTCTTGAGTATTTTTCGTCCAGATTGGGTTTTTGAGCCTAAATTGGTTATTTTTTGAGTGTTAATTGAAAAGATTTATATCGCTAGATTCGTTTTTGTATTTCGAACAATCTTGATTCACACTATTTTTTATTTTAAGCAAGTTTTAAACCTGTTTTAGTCGAATTTTGAGTTTTCGTATTCTAGAAAATATTCTTCAAAAATCATGTTTTGATCCAAAATTTTGGTAAAAAGTATGAAATTTTGTGTTTTTGGTTGAATATTGGTCGAAATTTTGTGTATTTCGACGTCTTTCACATCTGAATTTCAAGAATCTAAACAAGTTGGTTTGTGACAACTTGGTCAAAGGAATCCCAGAACTGAAGTTTCATAAAAATCATGTATGCGGTGCATGTGAAATGAGTAAACTGAAGAAAGCTTCTCGTAAGCTAAAGACAAAGTTCAATACCGAACGTCCTCTACATCTTCTTCATATGGATCTTTGCGAATTTTTTGGTATTTCTCATACATTTTTGGCAGCCCGGACACCACAACATAATGGTGTTGTTGAACGAAAGAACAGAACGTTGGTGGAAGCGGCATGGACATTGCTTACTTGTTCAAGTCTTCTTTTATTCTTATGGGCTGAAGCAGTAGCGACTGCTTGTTTTACCCAAAACCGCTCACTTGTAAACAAAAGGTTTGGTAAAACTCCATTTGAAATAATAAATAAAAGAATACCTAACATCAAATTCTTTCGAGTTTTTGGCTGCAGATGCTTCATTTTAAATGATAAAGAGGACAGAGGGAAGTTCGCTGCTAAAGCTGATGAAGCAGTTTTTGTTGGATACTCGAAGACATCCGCTGCATACGGGGTCTACAATAAACGGACCAAAATCATCAATGAAAACATGAATGTATCTTTTGATGAAGTCATTGATGTGGCTTCTGAACAATTCAGTTCAGGACCCGGTCTTATAATTAACACTTCGCGGAAAGCTGATCAASCTRAGWCTTYTAACTCTGATAAAGCTGATTTAGATTTCTTGTTTGAACATTTTTATGAAGAATATATTGATAATAAACCTAATCAATCTATTGTTTTGATCAGGGAAAATTCAACTGAACAACAGTTATCGGGTCCATCTCCTGATGTGCCTATAACTGAAACAGAAGAGGAAACWGAAGAAGTCGATGAAGAAATAGAAATGGAGAATCCGAACAATCCCGTTCAGTGTGAAGAGGGTGGAACTTCTGAAGTGCAAGAGGTGTTGGTTGAACAAGCTGATAATAATCCACCTCACTCAGATATTCAACCTATTGTAGTTTCTAATATTGAACCTTCACCTGAACATGCTCCTATAAACTCCCCAAGTTCTTATAATAATCCAAATTCAGATCAAAGTTCTTATACTCCCTTACCTCATAGCAAGAAGTGGACCCGAGATCATCCAATACATCAAGTAATTGGTGATCCATCAGCACCTATTCGTACATGGTCCGCGACTGCTAATGAGTGTATATATTCCACGTTCTTGAGTAATATTGAGCTGACTAAGGTTTCTGAAGCCTTAGCAGATCCGGATTGGATATTAGCAATGCAAGAAGAGTTGAACCAGTTCGAAGCACTCAAAGTCTGGAGATTGGTACCTCGTCCCWACAATAAGACGATTATCGGTACTAAATGGGTATTCAAAAATAAAAAGGATGAAGATGGTGTTATGGTCAGAAATAAGGCTCGGCTTGTGGCTAAAGGAAATAATCAACAAGAAGGAGTTGACTATGACGAAACGTTTGCCCCGGTTGCAAGGATTGAAGCAATAAGAATGTTTTTGGCGTATGCGGCACACAAGAGCTTCACGGTGTATGAGATGGACGTCAAGACAATATTTTTATATGGACTTCTCAAAGAGGAAGTCTATGTCTCACAACCGGAGGGTTTTGTTGATCA
>NW_020201660.1:0-1261 GCF_001531365.2 Cynara cardunculus var. scolymus
CTCTTCGTACCTCTAGTGGTGGTGAGTTTGACTTCCTTTCTGAAGCTGAAAGACTCGAGGCATTAAGGGCTGAAAAAGAGCTAGAACTTCAAAAGAAGTAGACTGAAGAAAGCCTAAGGCTTGCCAAGTCACTAGCTGTTAAAGTCCTTCCCAAGAAATCCAAGAAAAAGGTGAGTGCTATCCATGCCCAGGCCAAACTTCTTCGGGTTGCTGAAGCTGAACTTAAAAAGAAGCAAAAGGTCGAATACAAGGATAAGCAATGGAGCGAAGCTAAACGGAAAAAGAGACTCAGTCCCCACCCAATTATCAGCGTCAGCATCAGCGGATGATCTAAAGACGGTGGTACTCTTGTCTCAATGCTCATCACCAGGGATAATCTTGATGCCGTTACTGAGTATCCTTCTTACTTTGGTCGTTATGGATACAGCGAATGGATGGAGATCAGGAAAGCCATTCAGCAATCCAAGTCGAGACACAAGACACTTATCGAGGACACCATCAGTGAGCTTATCAAAAGGATGTCCAGGTATGTCAAGGTCCCTGACCGGCCAACTCTATATAAAGGTAAGAAGAAGAAGAAAATGCTCATTGATCCTAGTGAAGGACCATCCCTAAGGAACGAACATGAAACAAAGTTCTCCTTAGATGAAGTCCTGAAGGCTCATATGAGTATTGACATTTCTATGCTGAATCTTGACTTGCCAGTTAAGGGTCCCTATACACCCAACACTGTGCATTTCAAACCTGAGTTAGGAGTTATATTCCTTGACTATGATGGTGAAGTCAAATTTCAAAGAATGTCAGAGTTGCCTCTCTGTCCAATGGATCACTTGGTTTATCTCTTGCAATGGATAGAAGACAGTATGCCTGGAAAAGTCGTAGATCTAAAGATTCGAAGAGAGCTCCTACGTCGAAGACAACTTGGTGAAGATGTACCTGAGTACATTGATCTAAGTATTTTAGATTAAGTCTCTTTGTATCGACAATCCACTTTTCCTTGTAAATCTTTTCTATATCTTCTTTCATTGATATCATTCAGAGACAACGATACTTCAAGAAAACAACACTCACACCAAAGATCCTTCAGCAAACGTCGAAGACTGAAACTGAAGATTAGAGACTGGCGCGTATGTGATCTGAAGCGGTATTCAGTGATTACAAGCCTGTCTAACTATGAGTGAAGACTGCTCTAGCTTCAGCGAATGATGATGAGACCTTCAGGTCGTTCCAGCATTCAGCGATCAAAAGAAGCTTGCTTAGC
>NW_020201660.1:1801-20878 GCF_001531365.2 Cynara cardunculus var. scolymus
TTTGTTCCCACTGAGATTCAACTTGCTGACATTTTCACAAAAGCTCTTGATGAGAAAAGATTTTTATTCCTAGTCAGCAAGATGGGTATGTTGAATCTCACCACTTAAAGGCATTCATAAGTTTGAAACCAGAGATCCTCAATATCTCATGGGTATGCCTATAAGTGATATATAGCATAATGGCCATAAACTCCAAGTACTCTAAACCAGAGCCTCTGGTTGTAGAGACCAGAGCCTCTTGCCATTTAGAAACACTTGATTAATTTTTGGCAAAAGTTTTCATTGCCTTTGTAACCAGAGACCTCTGATCCAAAGCAACTACTTGGTTGTATAGCACAGAGCCTCTGGATTCCAATTATTTGAGACCAGAGCCTCTTTGGTCTCAAACTTGGACTTCCTTGGTCATTCATGCATGTAACCACGTCATTTTCCATCAATCTTTGGAACCAGAGCCCTCTTGTCCAAAGCCAATACTTTGTGAACTTTTTCACTAAGTACTCTTTGCTCAACCAAAGCCTCTGGTTCAAAAGACCAGAGCATCTGGATTCAAAGCCTTTGGAACCAGATCCCTCTGGTCTCAAAGGCACATCCATTCTACACGCACATACTTGCACTAAACCAATATTTCATATTTGTTTGCATCGCCTTTGCAACCAAAGCCCTCTAGTCTCAAAGGCTCCATCTTTTCATACCACTTTGCATATACTTCACCATTTCTTCATAACTATTTCCATCACCTTTGCAACCAGATCCTCTGGTTCTAAAGACTAGAGCCTCTGGATTTGTTGTTTTTGGAACCAGAGCCCTCTAGTCTCAAAGACCCACTCATTTTCATGTCCATTCTTAAACTTAGCCACATTTCATACCCTTTTTCATGATCATTCACAACCAGAGCCTCTGGACATCAAAATCAACCTTCTTATTGGTTCTAGGGGGAGTTCTACACTCAATCTCATCCCCATGAATCATTTGAGGGGGAGCTTTTCATTGCATAAATATGCATTTTCCATCCCAGAGCCTCTGTTTCTACTATCCAGAGCCTCTGGACACCAAATGCTATATACAAGAGATGAATTAATCATGTGTATTCAACCAGAGACCTCTGGTCCTACACAATGGGTTGTCAAACAGAGCCTCTGGTTTGTCTAACCAATGCTTATTATTCATACAACCTAACATTTCATCGATGAACCTGTTCATCACTCCCAACCAGAGACCTCTGGTTCCTCACCCAATGAGTCATGACCAACCAGAGCTCCTCTGCTTCCATGACAAAATCTTTTTCATTCAAAAAAACCCATCTTAATTGAAAACCTTTATAAGATTATACAAAATTGCAGCTTTTGTGACTAAAAACTATACAACATGGGTTTTTAGAAGACCAAAACTTCGTAATTAATATTAATCTTACAATTAGATGGAACTTTTTAAATAATTTTTTTGTATTGCTATTCAAGAGTTATTATTTAATTATTCCAAAGAATCCAGACGCCTCTTACACAAAAGTCTGCCACATTTACAGCCTGTTCCCCATAAAACCTCTTCTCATTACCCATCAACCCTCCCCTGACGACACGTGTCCTCCCACATTAATGGCACAGTACCATCAAGACGACCCACGATCCCCACCAAATCACCTTTTTGCCAAACGTCTCCCACCATCATGATTATCATGTTAATATTATTTATCTCAAACGTCTTTTCCCCTCCTCCAACTATATATACTCATCTTCCCCAAACCACTTCTTCTTTATGCTTCCTAAACCTGCCAAAAGCTTAAGATGAACTAAACGCAAAACCTACAACTTCAAACTGCAATGGCCTCTTCCACCTCACACGAATCAAACAACAACGACAGCCATGTGCAATCAACCGACGCTGACAGCCGTGCACAGGTATTCCTCCCCATTAAGCCAAACAACCACACGATCGACCTTCGAACCAACCTGTTTGAAGACAGGTTTGCAATCATGATCGAGTTTTGCCAAAATTGTATTCTACAACCAGCCTTGACCCTATCTGACAATGGCGTACCTCTCAAGTACGTCCAACAATACTGGCAGACTTGTGAATTCTACCCACAAAGCCGTGGAATCATGGGGGACATAGACGCCCCAAATGACATGGTTTGCTCTGTCAAGATCTCCCGGGCAAAAGTCTCTAAAGATCTCGGCATTGACCACTACGCCGAGCCACCCACAAGTTCAGACATCCTTCGCTTCATCAGAATCCTAGGTTACAATCATGACCTATGCAACGCCTCTGACTTCAAGAGGCAGTTCTTGCCTCCAATGTGAAACATGTTCTTTTCCATATTGAACAAAGCCCTCACATGCAAACTGGGGTCGATGGATCAAGGAAACATCAACATAATGACTATTATGTACGACCTCTTCTTCAACCTACCGCTGGACTACGCTTTTCTCATCTACAACGAGATCCATACAGCGGTAGTCGAGAAGTGCAAGCTCAAGGCTGCAGAAAATCCATTGACCTTCGTTCTCTTCCCAAGGTTCCTCGCTCTCTCCATCAAAGATGCAATAAGGAGACACAATCTACCGCCCGATGAACTATTCACTCCACAGTTTCTAATGAATGGTCATCGACCAACGATCTCCAAGGAAGGCTACACCACGGAGAGGACAGTCTCTCGCACCATGCTCAGCGTCATACCAGAGACGTCCAAGATAAAGCAGACCTATGAACGCTCTCCGTTGTCCCAAGAATCGAGGGCAGCTACCCCATTGCACTTAGAGCCATCCCCAAACACCAACAAGGGAGCACAGGAGTTGTCTTCATCGGATGATGAAGATGATGATGATGACACTCCTCGTGCATCCCCCGGCCCTTCACATATAATACCCATCCCCACTACCCAAAGGGCAACCACCACCACTACCCCTGGCAATCAAGGCCAACGGGGTACTGAACTTGGATGACCCAGTCCAATCCCTCACGCAGCCAGCCATCCAGAGGCCATTCTTCGGGCCTCTGGAGATGATGAAGCCAAGGAACCTCACCATCCATCGCCCCTCTCCCAACAGAGGGACGATGAAGAAATAAGAGCCAATTCGCCTCATGGCTCGCCACTACCCTTCACACACCCAGAAGCATGTGTTGCTTCTGGCATTGCTAATCCTCAAGATCGTCCAGAGCGATCTCCTATTCGTGCACAACACACCCCTTCGATACTTGATCTAGCGAAGGGGAAACACACTTACTTCTCTTACCCGGCCTCTGAAGCCGAGGAAGAAGAAGAATTTGTTGCAACATCAAGAGATAGCTCTTCACTAGAGGGCTATCAAGAACATGACGGAAGTCCTTCAAGACCTATATTTTCACAAGGCAATGAAGGTGCCTCTAGAGCTAAGGCTGAACCTGCAGCATCCGTTGCTGCACGGGTTACCAATGTGGCTGATCTGGTCACAAAGGTTGAGTTCCAAGCCTTTGTTGACTTGATTCAACGGTCCTTGGAAGACCTAAAACTCATCATACAAGGGATTGTCGAAAACCCTCCATCCATCGATCTTACCCCCCTTCGGCAGTCCCTTGCAACCCTCGAAACCCAAACCCAAGACAACACAACCCGTCTCCAAATGCTGCAACAAACAGTCACCCAACACCATAACACCTCCTCTGCCTTTGCCACCCAAAGAAACCAACTTTTAATGAACTCCATCACCACTCTCACGGCCCGGGCAACTGCGACTGATGAGACCCTAGCCTCCATCACCACCCATATAAACACCATCCTCCAAACCCTCAACACCATTCCAGCCACCATAATCTCCCAAATCTGTCAACCAACCCCACCTCCAACATCATCAATCGATGAAACCCTCGCCTCCTTCTCCAATCAAATGACCATCATCTAAAACATTCACACCTCCCTCCCAGCTACCATATTAGCCCACATACCCCAACCACCTCCTCCCCCACCCCCCCTCTGCAGGCCCATATTTTGATAAAGCCTTTTCTTCCTTCACTATAGAGCTAAGGAATATCATCACCAACAATCCCGTTCCACCATCCACATCCACTTCCACCTCTGTGCCCCCACCAACATCCACCGCCCTTCATGGAGTTCGCCACCAGGGCCGACCTAAGGGCCCTATCAAAAGCACTTGTCTCATCCTTCAATGAGATAAGTGCAAATTTCATTCATCGCTCTGTTCAACCAACCAAGGATCTCTCCCAGAGCCTTGCCGATCAACAGGCGCGCACCACTTCTCTTCTTCACTCGATGGAGGAGAGTAGAAGACAACAGGTCCTGAAGCGTATCTTGCGTCCTTCTGAAAGGAGAAAAAGAAGAAGATAAGTAGAGCAACATGCTCCAGCAGCCGTCTATATAAGAGGCCACGCCATGAGGACCCAGACCCCGATGATCAAGGTCCTGGACCTAATGAAGGGGATAACCAGGCCGCGGCTACTCAACATGTGGAACCCGCTACACCACCACCCTCACCTCAAACACAAAACCAACCTTCTCCTAAAACCCAAGTGAGGGAACCAGAGGCTCAGCCCTCTAAAGTTGTACATAATGTACATCTTCCCCTTGCCACTTCTCATGAACCTATCGAGTTGAGCTCATTGACCAATGAAGAACCATCCACACCACCAACAACCAACCTACCCTTCACCCCATTTCCAACACCCAATCTATCATTAACTCCTTCACCAACACCACGTACCACAGAACCCTTCACCTCTCTACCCTTACAACCACAACCCACAATCACCCAACCTTCATCACCACAATAACCTCCAACCCAAACTCAACCCGATGAACCATAAACCACCCAAACACAAGCTCTTGAACCAGAAACCACCCACATTAAAACCCAGGAACCAAAAATCACCCCATATGAACCCAATGAACCAGAGCCAACTCAAACCTTCCCATCACCAACCCACTCTCAACCCTTAGCCAAACACAACCCACAGCCCAACAAACCCAGGTACAAGCAGATGTTCCTTCTTCGTCAAGGCACCATCCTTAAGGGGTCGTCGATGAAATCATAGCCAATATGGAGTTTCTCAGGAGACGTTCTGAGGTACCGCCGAGGGAGCCAATCATGATGGAGAATATCCATCAATATCTGTATCATGATCGCGATGAAGGTTTGACTCTCAATCCTCCAATTCTTTCACCAGAGTCCATGAACCTCCTACACAACAGGTTTGTTAGACAGACTACCCAACCACCATAGGCTGTCTTTTTAAATGATGGAATAAGGTTGGTCATGGACATCAAGATGAGGACCTTCGCCAACAGAGCCATCAAGTACATTGAGTACATAGTGGAGCGAGCCCAAGGTCAAGTCAGCGTCTTTAGTGACAATGACTTGATTAATCTTAATCCCTATGACTTGGTCGAGCTTTACGTGTACACGACTCAGCGACAGGATCAGGGTATATGATTTAGGATGGCGAACAGAGCGATTGTGTAGACAATGGAGACCTTGGTGAAGCATCAAGCCAAGAGTGACTTTGAAATAGCTCTTTGACTTGGCATCGATAGAATTTCCGGCACTCCACCCGATGATGACTTCCCTGGCCTACAGGAGAAGAGGTCTGCTCTGTCCTTACTCAACCAGAACTAGGTCTAGTATATAAAAATGAGTTTGGCACGAAAAAAATTTTTAGATTGACTGAGGCCTTCAAGTACTCGAATGAAACACTTGAATGATTTCAGAAAGCCATCAGAGACCGGTTGGGCAGACCTCATGTGCCAATAGACGATGGACAAAGACTGATTCATGAGATATCTATAGTCGTCCAATATAAAGGACTACTTATGTGCTTTTGGGATATATCACATGAGAGACCTTGAATGTAGTCTTATGTTTTTGTCTTGTAATTTCTATTTCAACGATGTAAGAATTCATCATTTGTTCCAATGAAAATTTGGCAAAAGATGCTTTTCGTTAGAATAGCCTTTGTTCTTCACTTATACTTTGAATGTTCTTAGATTAGTTAATGTTTGTTCTTTCATTACTTAGGGGGAGATTGTTAGACCCCATAAGTATTATGCATGAAGTAATGAAGACAAACAAGTGATGAAGAACCAGAAGGCTGATGGAAGACTTTAAGGAAAAATGACTAAGTYTGAAGAACAACCAGAGGATCGATGAACTGATCAGAGATGCGATGGAAAGTGCGTCTCCATAACCCCTCTGGGCATTAACACTTGGAGTTTTCTTCACCAGTTCAACCAGAAGCAAGCAATGAAAATATGAAGATAAGGTTGAACTCATACACCATGGAAGACAATTGGAGATGACCAATCACCAGCTGGATTCTACAAAGTTTATCTTGTTTTAGTGTCTATCTAGTCTCACTAGATAGTTATCTTCTTAATAGATTACTAGTATAAATAGGTGGTTAAGCCTATTGTAATCTTTGACACTTTACAATTTTCACAATTATTGGAATAAAGTGAAATCTTTGGCACTCAAGTTTATCCTCTAAATGTTCATATATTGTTCTTGAGTGTTCATCAATTTATTCATCAAAACACTATAATTTGGTTATTCTTAACGTAATTATTAGTGTTATTGAGAGATCTGGGATCAACAGTCACTCTCGTACACGTGACTCCTCTGCCAAGCGCCTTAGTGACCCAAATCACTAAAGGTGTGAATATCATCAAAGCCACTGCTGAACACCCGCCTCCACCATTCTCATCCATCTTCTCTTCTTCTCCTTTTTTGGTCTCAACACATGCTAGTGATTCATCAGTGATTGTTCTCATTGGTGATGAAGCAACCACCACAGGACCTAAGATCGCTCCTCTCAAGCTACCTCAGTCACTAGAAGCCAATCCTCTCGATGGCAACCATGAGAGAACCAACATCAGTCCTTTAGCATAAATTAACGATTTCAGCTTGTCCACCATTTGATCTTTCTCTCTCGGAGGTTTAGGGGCAGGCGGTGGTGACGGTGCAGATGCTTGTTCTTCGGGTATTGGAGCTTTGCCCTTTATCAACCTCTTCAAACTAAGGATTTCTTCTGTCATAGCATCCTGGACAGCCTTTAAGGTGCCATCCAAATACTCTCGTGACACAAAGTCGGGTAAAGTAACACCTGGATCACTTAGATTACCAGTTGTGACAACATTTGAGACAATTGTTGTGCCTATGTTTAATTTTGGCATAATATTAGCACTGGTAGGTCTTCCGACCTGTCCTCGTGGAAAGTCTAAAGACTATGCTCTGCAAATTCACAAAGAATTGCCGGTTGAGCAACAAATGCTCTAGACTCAAGTGTACCTTTGTGTATCGGGTCTAGAATCAAGGTGCACTAAATCAAAGTCGTAGATTGTAACAGAGGCCTACTTGTTTCAATATCCATGTTCTCCAAATGAGAAGTATATATAGATGATGTGATATGTCCCCGTTTGAAGATGAAACTATTGCTTGCTGAGAAGCAATAGAGTGGCAGGGGGTGTGTAATTACATAGCTAGGCTAGCTATGTCTGTTTCAGTACCAACATTCAACGAATAAATGTTGATAGCATATATGGGTGCCTGACTAAGTGTTTCGGCTAGGATAGGAGCATTTTCCACATTTTGAGCTCCACACTCACCATCTCCATCTTTTTCTACTTCCCCTTCACACAGCATCTCAGAATTTTCAACTACTACGCCCTCAACTCCTTCATCTGGTAATGCATCCAAGAGTTGATGCAACTCACCAAAATCATCTCCGAAGTCTTCAGTGAAATCAACTTCAAAGGATAAACTTTGAAGACTTAGACATTATTGCTGATCTTGGTTAGTGTCAACTATGTCATCAAGAATATCTATAATCGCACCAAATTGAATGTTTTCAGTAGCCACAGGATGATTAGCATCATCATCATCATCATTATCATCGTCATTGTTATCAGCCTGAGTTGCCTCATCTGATACTATAGCTTTCGACCTTGAAGAACTTGTGGATGTACTAGGAGTTGTAGTATGGTGCAGATCAGAGTCTCCCCTCTCCAAGTTACCCCTCTCAATCACATTTTCCCTCTGCTCAATACCTTGTTCAGGTTACCCTTGTACCTGAACTCTCTCGTCCAAGTCTAAACCCTCTCTCTCAACTGAGACATGGGTGGATCCTGGGGCAAGTTCAACCGGTTATGGTTGAACTATAGGATCTATAACTCTCCTATATTCTATCACACATTGAGCACTCTGATCTGCGTAGGCAAATAACTCAGCTGGAATTTTCATTATAGACTCGATATCTTCAACTTCACTATGCGCTCTTATTCTTTGCATTTCGAATGACGGGCCAATTTCACTTGCTTCTCTAGCCGAGATTTATGCATTTGCGTTCATCATTGCTTTAATAATAAGTTGAAGAAATCGCTGAAATGGTACGAATTTCCTAGCTTTTGAAGGAAATCGTTTAGTGTTGAATAACTCCGTCAATTCATTCCAGATTACAAGCGCATAGTCATAATGACGATCGAAGACAATTCCATGGAAGAATTTAAGAAATGGACTGCTGCAAGTGTCGATCCGTGCAGTTTTTGAAGTCAAACACCGGTTAAGTATAGAGAACAGCAGGTGCCATATCGAAGGTAGAAACCGTCTTCTGAAATGTGACGGATTACTTAACTCTTGCGAGCATCCTAATCATCTAATATCTCGGCATAGTTCTCATCAGTTATGAATTCTTCAAATTGACGTGATCTGAAGGCAGTTGGACTTGGCAGTCTAAGGATTCTTCGCATCCTTTTTAAAGTGAGACGGCTTTTGTAGTCATCTACATTCCCTTCAAATTAATATAGGTCTCAATCTTTTGACAGTGTAAGAGTATTCCAAAATTGTTGTAGGTAGACCATTGGAACTTCCGCAGTAGTTGATTGGGCATAAGCTATTGGTGTCCTCTGAGGATTTCGGGAATTATATCGTATTCACAAGGCATTTCAAAGTTAAAATGGTGGTTGTTTGGTTTAATATCTAAGGAAATATACTGGGGAAAGATAGATTAATCTAGGATTTGGATATTTGCTAACTGAGGTGCTTGGTTTAAATTGTCTGATCTGATCGAGGGGATATGAGTTTCCTCGTCAGATCTTTGTGGTTCGTCATCCATTTTCCTGTAAGAAAGAAAAATGTTAGATCCACAAATGATTAATCTTTCACAAAATATCAATACCAAACACAAAAACCTAACACTAAAAATTTGCCAAAATTTTCAAATTTTCCTTCAAAAACAAAAAAAAAATCGATATTGGTTTTTTCGCTCAAAAACAAAAGTAACAACAACAACAAAAAATGACTCCAAAAACAATTTAAACTAAACAAAAAAATCTAAGATAAAAAAAAAAATCTAAGATAAAAAAAAATTCTAAACAAAAAAAAATACTAATCAACAAAAATAAAAAATAAAAAAAATCTAACTAAAACTTTCTTAAAAAAATACTAACTAAAAAAACTAATTTTTTTTAAATCAACTAAAATAACAAAAAGAAAAAAAATCATAACTAAAAATATTATTATCCGGATTTCATGCGGTCAAAACAAGAAAAAAAACAAAGTCAAAAACCTAATCCGGACAATGACAACTGGAGTCAACTCCGGTCACCATCTCCGGCGTCAAATCCAGCCAAAAAACCCAAAGTTCTTAAGATTCAAAAACCTACCCTAAACCTGTTAACAAAAAGATTTCGAATATTAAGTCCAAAACTAAACAAATCTGGATACAAAACTAAAACCTAAAAATCCTTAAACACATGAACATTGATGATAAAGTTCTAATCAATCCAGATTTTAGATTTTAGGGTTCTTATAATGAGAGTCCAATATGATCAATCTTAATAAATCTTCAAGAATTCCATGGCAGATCTGGATTTAAACTTTAAGAACTTTGATAGGAGATAGAGAGAAAAAGTGAATCCTTCAATATTTGGTCATATCTCTATTACGTAAACTAATTTTTACAATTGAGCTCCTTACAAAATTACACAAGACAAATCCTTTATATAGGGTCAAACTAGAAAGCCTAGTCAAAGTCAAACTACACTAGAAAAGTCAAACACGATGACTTATAGAATTATAGACTAAATTATCTTTCAAGGCGAATACAATTTAACACTGAATTTCAGTTCTAACATTTTCCCACTTTGTATTCAGACTTGAAAGAATTTGCGCGCGTTGAATCTCATTTGAACATTGTCACATTAAGCACTATATGACTGTCACACCCCGTTAAAGCGGAAACACATAATGTTAACAGACAAGCGAGTCTTGGCAACAGTTTAAGAATAACACTTTTTCAGAAGTTCAAGGTATACAGATCATCGACTTGACAAGAATTGAAGGTTACAAAATATTTTCAAATACAACAAAAACTGTCTTAATCGATCTTGATCCAAGTAATGCTCCCAGAAGTCCATACAACTTACTTAGAACCTGAAAAGCATGGAATAAAAACAAGGTCAACTACAAAGAGTTGGTGAGCTTAGGGGTTTTCACATGCATAAAAACATTTCAATGCATAAACCAAGTATTAGCAAACTTATGCGAATTATTTGCACTTAATAAATGTAAATCTATCGCGATGTAAATACTTGAGACGCTACTGAGCCTTACCTGACCAACTTGCCCCATTGATTTTCGAACAACCAAAAGTAGCCCGTTCACTACTTAGGTCCCACAGTTCGATAAAGCACTAATTCAGCGGTGGTCCAAATTCCACATGATTAGGCTAAAAAACATAGGTAATTGTGCACCCCTTTCTGGGTGGGGCTGTCAACACTATATTGGCCATCCACAATACCACGGCCCGGGAATGTACCCGAGTTAACAAGTAGCGTGTACGGATGGAGACTTTTATTTGGAAACATATACTCTCAAGCACATCAATTTAACATTTATTCTAAGTGCAATAATAGTTATCAACAAAATATAGCAACCCGACTAAGCAGTTCCTTAATCCAAGAGGTTGTAACAGAACCCGACTAAGCAGTTCCTTAGCCCAAGAGGTTGTAACAGAACCCGACTAAGCAGTTCCTTAGCCCAAGAGGTTGTAACAGAACCCGACTAAGCAGTTCCTTAACCCAAGAGGTTCCAAGTAAAAATTGATTGAGCAGTTCCTTAGCCCAAGAGGTTCCAAGTAAAAATTGATTGAGCAGTTCTTTATTCACAAGTATCATAAAACATAAACATGCAAAGTTTGCTCATCTCATGCTTTTCCCCCATAAAATAACAAAAATAGTAAAAGTGGGGCCGTAAGTACTCACAAGTTTGGCGAATATCAAATGTTTCCTTAAGARGGCCTGTTATCGCTTGCTCGGACTTCCTGACAGAGCAACCAGTACTAATATGAACTTCTAAATTTCCATGACTTAGGTTGGGTACAGTTGTTTTCAATGCAATATCACCAAATATTTTCATAAATATAGTCGATATTTCAAATATTTCGCTAAAGAGAAACCTCCCAAAAATCTAATTATTGGTATCATTAAATGCCATTCCAAGACAAATGATGGCAGCCGTCAATCATCAGAATCAAGGGATTTTGAGTGGGTTTTAACACCCATCCCAAGAATGATTTACAGCCTTGAGTCACAYGYCTCCCCAAAACTGGTTGCATGCCCAAGAATGGATTTTGAACTCAATATTTTCAAGAATCGAGACTTTTAACACCAAAGTCCTCATTTCTTAGGTAAATTCCAGAAAAGAAAATAAAATAATGAGGATTTTGGCATTTCCATGAACCAACTTGGTCAACTACCCGTCAGAATAAGATCTATAACTAATCTTTAGAAGGTAAATAGGACGATCTGTTAGCATTAATTTAATGCTAATGATGTTCTTAAAAAGTTTTATTAGGCTATCGGGGCTAAGGATTGGACTCCTGAAAATGATGCTGAATCGATCAGGTATGGGCGACCAGCGCCTCTGTAAGAAGGACCAGAGCCTCTGTGAAGAGACACGAGCATCTGTGAAGAGACGCCAGAGTCTCTGTAAAGAGACAACAGAGCCTCTATGAAGAGACGCCAGAGCCTCTGTGAAGAGACGCCAGAGCCTCTGTGAAGAGACGCAAGAGCCTTCTGTGAAGAGACGCCAGAGCCTCTATGAAGAGACACGAGCATCTATGAAGAGACGCCAGAGCCTCTGTAACTGTCACCAGAGCCTCTGTGTTAGCACAGACCAGAACCTCTGGTTGTTCCATCCTCTGGTCTTTTAAACGACTTCTTCAGGATCCTATTCTGGATTAGGCTAATCCTAAAAGACTTAGCTTTCAAATAAAGATCTCGTAATAAGGTTCTAACCTGGAAATCCAAAATTGCAGAGTTGTTACAGCCTCCCCAACCCAGAAAAATTTTGTCCCGAAATTTAATCGTCTACGCTTCAATTCATGGTTGGCTTGAGAAAAGGTGGGGATACTTGTTCTTCATGCAGTCTTCCCTTTCCCACGTGTACTCCGGTCCATTCTTGGAATTCCAATGAACCTTCACGATRGGTATTCTACTACGTCTCAACTGCTTAACTTTTCTATCCAAGATCTCCAAGGGTTTTTCAACAAAATGCAGTCGATCAAAAACCTGCAAGTCTTCCAGAGGTAAAACCTGGGTTTCATCTGATAGACATCTCTTGAGATTCGATACGTGGAATGTGTCATGGATAGCGCTTAATTCTGGGGGCAGATTTAGTTTATATGCCACTGGTCCAATCCTTTCTATTATTTCGAAAGGACCAATATAGCGAGGGCCCAACTTGCCTTTCTTTCCAAAACGCATAACTCCCTTCCAAGGCGAGACCTTTAGAAAAACTTTATCACCCTTCTAGAATTCTAAAGGTTTCCTCCGGTTGTTGGCATAGCTTTTCTGTCTATCCCTAGCAGCCTTGAGTCGGTCTTTGATTAATGCGACCTTATCGGTGCTTTCTTGGATAACATCAGGTCCAGTTAGCTGTTTATCACCAATTTCTGACCAACACAATAGGGATCTGCACTTGCGCCCATACAAGGCTTCATAAGGCGCACATTGGATGCTGGTATGGTAGCTGTTATTGTAAGCAAATTCTACTAAAGGAAGATGCGTGTCCCAGCTTCCAACAAATTCTATAACACAGGCCCGTAACATGTCTTCCAGGGTCTGTATGGTTCTCTCGGTTTGTCCATCGGTTTGGGGATGATAAGAAGTGCTCAAGTCTAGACGAGTACCCATCCCTTGCTAAAGCGATTGCCAAAATCTTGACGTAAAGTGGCTGTCTCTATCCAATAGAATAGAAATAGGCACCCCATGCCTAGCGACAATTTCACTTATATAAATCTGAGCTAACTTCTCCATCTTATAATTCTCTCGAATTGGCAAAAAGTGGGCAGATTTTGTCAAACGATCCACAATCACCCAAATGGCGTCATGCCCTTTTCTTGATCGAGGTAGCTTAGTTATGAAGTCCATCGATATCTGCTCCCATTTCCATTGAGGAATTTTGGGCTGCTGGAGCAGACCAGAAGGTTTTTGGTGTTCGGCCTTAATTATTGCACAAGTTACGCACTTATTTACATATAGTGCAATATCTTTCTTCATTCCAGGCCACAAGTAATATGATCTTAAATCCTTATACATCTTGTCTGCTCCAGGGTGTATTGAATACATTGATCGATGAGCTTCGTCCAAAATGATCGATCTAAGATTGCCAATCTTAGGTACCCTAATTCTATTTCCCAAATAACACACTCCCTCAGATTCTATCTGAAATTTGGACTCTATGCCATGCAGGGTTTCCTCCTTTAAGTTCTCCTTCATTAGAGCTCCCTTTTGACCTTCTAGGATTTGAGCTTTCAGACTAGTATTCACCAAGATTCCCAAAGCTCGCACCCTTGTTGGCTTTATACCTTCTTTCCGGCTCAAAGCATCGGCCACAACATTGGCTTTGCCCGGATGGTATTTGATCTCACAATCATAATCACTAAGCAATTCAACCCATCTTCTTTGCCTCATATTCAACATTTTCTGGTCGAGAATGTGCTGAAGGCTTTTATTATCCGTGTAAATGGAGCATTTTGTGCCATAGAGATAATGTCTCCATACCTTAAGTGCAAACACCACTGCTCTCAACTCAAGGTCGTGCGTAGTATAGTTCTTTTCATGCACTTTCAGTTGTCTCGATGCATAGGCAATTACTTTATCCTTTTGCATCAATACACAACCTAAGCCTTGATGTGATGCATCACAAAAGACCACGAAGTTATCCGAACCTTCTGGTAGGGATAAGATGGGTGCATTACACAACTTCTGCTTGAGGGTCTCAAAGGCCTCTTCTTGCTTCTCGCTCCAAATGAATTTCTTATCTTTTTGGGTTAAGGTCGTAAGCGGCTGTCTAATTTTTGAAAATTTTGCAATGAAACGCCTGTACTAGCCTGCTAACCCAAGAAACTGGCGGATCTCTATAGGGGTTCTCGCGGCTTCCCAATTCCTAATAGCCTCAATTTTGGCAGGCTCCACCTGAATTCCTCTCTTGTTAACTACATGGCCCAGAAACTGAACTTCCTGTAACCAGAATTCACATTTGGAAAATTTGGCATACAGCTTCTCATTTCGGAGTAATTCTAAGATTACCCTCAGATGTCGCTCATGGTCTTCTCGGTTTCCTAAATAAATTAATATGTCGTCYATGAAAACGATTACGAATTTATCCAGGTATGGCCTACAAACTCTATTCATCAAGTCCATGAAGACAGCTGGTGCATTGGTTAGCCCAAATGGCATAACCATAAATTCATAATGACCATACCGGGTCCTGAAGGCTGTCTTAGGAATATCCTCTTCCCGAACCCTCACTTGGTGATACCCGGATCGCAAGTCAATCTTGGAAAAATAGGCTACTCCTTGAAATTGATCAAACAGGTCATCGATTCTAGGGAGGGGGTATCTATTCTTGATGGTCAATTTATTGAGCTCCCAATAATCAATGCACATTCGTATTGACCCATCTTTCTTCTTAACGAATAGTATCGGTGCTCTCCAAGGTGAGTAACTTGGTCTGATGAATCCTTTGTCTAGCAGCTCCTGGAGTTGGGTCGACATCTCTTGCATTTCTGAGGGTGCCAAGCGGTATGGCGCCCTTGCTACTGGGGCAGCTCCAGGAACTAAGGGGCTATTTACCAAATTTTCTATTAAGTTCTGTATGGATAAATTTGTCTGTCCGGATAAATTTGGCTGTCTGGATAAATTTGGGTTGCTGTTTACATTTCTATCTGAATCAACAGTCTAAATAACATAAATGACCAATTTACCCCTAGATTAACTAAATAACAAAACATAAATTCATAAATCCAAGTTCAAACACAAAGTAGGTAAAGTTTTGACAACTATGATGGAGCTAATACTGTTTTAATGATATTTAACAATTTATTTAAATTTATATGAAAAAAGAAAAAAATAATACCCTTTCTTTTGCAAACCCAAACCCTTTCTTTTGCAAACCCAAATGGTGGTGGCGATGGGGCTGGTAGTGACGGTGATGGTAGGACGACAAAAGAGAAGCAGCAAAAGGACGACGCTGGTGGTGACGGTGATGGTGGTGGCGATGGGGCTGGTAGTGACGGTGATGGTAGGACGACAAAAAGACGACGCTGGTGGTGATGGGGACGATGGTGGTGGTCGGGGACGATGGTGGTGGTCGGCAACGAAGCTGGGCGGCGACGTTGTCTCTCCTTTTCGATCTGTTGTCTCTCGTTTTCGATTTGTCTCTCATTTTTTATTTGTCTTTCGTTTTCGATTGGAGGAGAAGATTGGAGGAGAAGGAGTGAACCTGTCGAAGGAGAAAAGAGAGCGTGGGTTTTCTATTACAAGGGTAGGCAGGTTTTTTTGTTGGCTTAATGTGGACAAGTGATGGTATTGGTCTGTGCGAATAAGCCCCTGTCTGGGCCAATAAGCTCGAAGTAAATAGCCTAAAATGGCTGTGCGAATAAGCCCGTTTATCCAGTAAGCTCATTAAGCCACAAGTAAACAGGCCCTAAGTCGATACCGAACTCGACTTGTCTTTGCAGAGGCA
Organism: Cynara cardunculus var. scolymus; assembly: GCF_001531365.2. NCBI lineage: Eukaryota > Viridiplantae > Streptophyta > Magnoliopsida > Asterales > Asteraceae > Cynara > Cynara cardunculus. The sequence continues at coordinate 17,812 of NW_020201660.1, forward strand.
GGCCTAGTAAATCTTTAGGGAAAACATCAGAAAATTCCCGAACTACGGGTAAGTCCTCAATATTATCCTCCTTGATCCTTCCATCTATCACGTGGGCCAGGTATGCAGGGTAATTCTTCTTTAAGTACTTTTTCATCTTCATGTAGGATACCAGCTTAATCGCTTGGTCCAACTTATCTCCCTGGACCACTATTGGCTCCATTCCTTCTTGAGGAATTCGAATGAGCTTTTCTGAACAAACGATTTCGGCTTGGTTTCTGGACAGCCAATCCATGCCTACAATTACGTCGAAACTTCCTAGTTCGATCGGTATAAGATCTATGCTAAAGTCCTTATTGGCTAAATTCAAGGTGCAGTTCAAAAGTATATTCCTGACCTTGAATTCCTAACCATTGGTAAATTCGATGATAAGGGCTTCTTTCAACCTCTGGGGTCTTAAGTCAATTTTCTGCCCAAAATTTAGTGACACAAAGCTTCTGTCGGCGCCTGAGTCAAATAAAACCGATGCAAATTCATTGATCAGAAGAAACGTACCTGATACTACGTTGGCATCCTCTCTGGCTTCCCTGGCTCCCAATTCGAATGCTCTGCCTCGAGCCTGACTCCCTGAGTTGCCTGAACTGTTCTGCCGAGTCTGATTTATATTTGTCCCCGCTCTTTTCCTTGGACAAACATTCCTCATGTGGTCTGGACTCCCACATTCAAAGCATAGTCGTTTCCGGCAGTCCTTTGCCGTGTGACCCCCAAGATGACACCTCTAACAGATAATGCAATTCCCTCGATGYGGAACTTTGCACTTATCACATCTAATTACATCGCCCTGTCCAGCTACCTGTGATTGAGCTCCAAAGTTTCTCGTTGTTCTCCTATTCCTGTCCTGTTTCCTTCCAAATTTTCGGTCCCCAAACTCCTCTATCTTCCTTTTTCCTTTAGTCAGTCTCCCAGATCGCACCACATTGTTTGTGAGTTTTGTAGCAACTTCTACCGCCTCTTGAATAGTAGGTTGGCAGAGGTTATATTGCTCCTAATTTCTGGGGATAAGCCCCAAATGTATCTTTCTATCCGAACCTCCTCTGGTGTTACAAGGTGTGGCACCAGGTTTGCCAATTCTTGAAACCTCGTTGTGTACGCAGAAATATCGTCTCCCTTCATCTCAAGGTTCCACAACTCCATTTCCAATTTCTGGAGTTCACTTCTGGGACAATATTCTTCCTTTAACAATTTCTTGAACTCCTCCCAAGGAAGTCGGTTGGCCGCTTCTCGGCCTCTAGTTTGAACTATGGTATTCCACCAAGTGAGCGCTCTGCCTTGCAGAAGGCATGCTGCGTACTCAACCATATTTCCCTCAGCGCACTTGCTAATGTGTAAAACGGACTCCATGCTCTTGAGCCATGGTAATAATCCTACCGCTCCTTTTGTTCCATTAAATTCCTTGGGATTACAAGCTCTGAAAGTTTTGTAAGTACACTCCCGCGGTGGCCTAGGCTCCTAGTTAGAGGGTTGGTTGGCATTTAAACCAGCAGCCACTTGGCTAACTATGTTAGGGAGTGCAGTAATGAGTTGCTCCGAAACGAGTTGTGCTAAGTCGGGGTTCTCCCTTCTTGGCGGCATTTCTTTGAATCCTAAACAGAATGGAATTTATAAGTTTGAGGGTAACATAAAGTGGTAGCTTTCCATAAAATTTCGATGACGCTTAAATGTTTTTCTCGTGTGACAAAGTATAGGAAGATGGCAAAGAATCGATATAAGGCATATTCAATCGCATAACCAATAGATATAATAGAAATTCCTCCCAGAAGATATCATGCATTGATTTTTCGATATTAAGTACAAAACAGAGTTTCTAATTTCTGATCAAAAAAAATTAATCCATCCTAAATTGTTTCTAAAGCAACATCCATCCAATGCCTATCCCTAGTGCTAACATCATCATGCCACTACCAAATATCCACCTATATAATTTCCTAATTTCTCGTCTGGCGGCAACAGCAGCTTCCTTGTTCCACACTATGCTCTGGTGATGTGCTTCCATTATTTCAGATAGGTTGTTGAGGATGTTGTAGTGATATCCGAGTCGAACCTGATGCATCTGCGTGTCATCCGCAATCCTTCTCACCCAATCCTTCTCAGATGGGTTCATCCCTTGCGGATAGGTAGCCGGCACACCAGTCATGATTTGAGTCATTCTGTTCCCACCATGGGGTTGAGACGACTCCCCTACGACCCTCTGAGAGTTCCCGAATGTCACCCTCTGTGGTAATGGGACACTCTTTCGAGGCGTGACTCTGATCCTTGGACCTTGTTGGTCTCGCGACGGAACATCAGGTGCTGGCTCCATTGGGGGTAGGTAGGACACTTGTGGTGCAGCCGCAGCATCACTAGAAACCGTGTCCTGGTCATATGGGTCCTCCTCTTTGCCGCGAGTTGGGTTCCTTCGAGAGCGACCGACTACGTATCCAGAATCATCAACAGAATATTCGCTTGAATCTGAAGGCATCATCGAGATCTGTGACATGAACAATCTTGATTACTAAGGTGTATCCTCTTAACTAAAGCTTAGCGTTTCAGAGGAAACTTATAGACAACACTAAGTCTCAACAAACATGCTAGGATTCCTAGACAACACCCTTGGTTTCTACACCAGAGCTTCTGCTAATATAAGACCGGAGCCTCTGTTTCCTCACAGAGCTTTCGAGACCAGAGCCTCTGTTCACAGGGTGCCTACCAGAGCTTCTGTGACAATTTCAATACTTAGGTATGCTAAGGGTTCCTTTCAACGACCCTCTGATCCTACTTCTTGCCCCAACTAGAGCCTCTGGTAGTGAGACCAGAACCTCTGTGGCAACCCTTATACTTGTCGTTCAAGTTTTTCATGCATGGGTCCTCTGGTTCTCCTATTCGTCCATGCCAGAGCTTCTGATCATAAGACCAGAGCCTCTGCGGACACAACGATAGCGAGAGTTGAGCATTCCAACTTCCATCGCCTCTGGTCTTCTTGACCAATGCCTCTAATCCTAGGAAACGGATATTCGTAAAAGTGGAACAAGGCTCATGCTTTTCTTGATAG
>NW_020201660.1:22118-40207 GCF_001531365.2 Cynara cardunculus var. scolymus
ATGTTTCCTTAAGAAGGCCTGCTATCGCTTGCTCGGACTTCCTGACAGAGCAACCAGTACTAATATGAACTTCTAAATTTCCATGACTTAGGTTGGGTAAAGTTGTTTTCAATGCAATATCGCCAAATATTTTCATAAATATAGTCGATATTTCAAATATTTGGCTAAAGAGAAACCTCCCAAAAATCTAAGTATTGGTATCAAGTATTGGTATCATTAAATGTCATTCCAAGACAAATGATGGCAGCCGCCAATCATCATAATCAAGAGATTTTGAGTGGGTTTTAACACCCATCCCAAGAATGATTTACAGCCTTGAGTCACACGTCTCCCCAAAACTGGTTGCATGCCCAAGAATGGATTTTGAACTCAATATTTTCAAGAATCGAGACTTTTAACACCAAAGTCCTCATTTCTTTGGTAAATTCCAGAAAAGAAAATAAAATAATGAGGATTTTGGTTCCAGTAAGCTACAAGATGAGAGAATTGATTTAGAGATGCATGCAAGACCCAAATCACCCGAATGTGCAACCGGTTCTTATATGCGAGAACTCTCTTCTTCTTTTTGGGACTAAGAGATCCTTGGGTCACAGATTATCATCCGATGAAGACACATGTAAGTCTTCGATGGATAATCTCTTTAAGTCCCGAAACTCGAGTTGAGCAGGAAGAGAAAATAGGAATTTGAGCACTAGAAGAGGAATAAATAGTTTTTAGAACATACCTTTTTGTAGACGAGGGAGATATGGAAGACCTAAATGCGGCGGAATTTCTAGACTTGCAGGGGGAAGAGTTCGGCTAGAAGGTGATGAGATTTAGAGAGGGAGAACGAAAAAAAAGTTGGAACTTTTGAAGAATGAAGAGTTTTCAAAAGAGAAAGGGTATTTATTTGGGGCTTTTAGAGAAGTAGTGGGCTGGCCTCTAAAGGCCCAAGCCCAAGAGGCTTTTACTTCTTTAAACTAAGTCCTAAAAATCTAAAATAGCAAAAAAAATGGTTTTTACCAGGACTTTTGAATCGTCATTCTTTTAAAATAGTCGGCAACTAAACAAAAAGGGAATTGAGACCTTTGGGAAATATTTAAAATTTTAAAGGAGGGAGACTAAAATATCGACTTTATTTTATGTGAAACGTTTCGAGTTTGATTGGCATTTGCATGAACCAACTTGGTCAACTACCCGTCGGAATAAGATCTATAACTAATCTTTAGAAGGTAAATAGGATGATCTGTTAGCATTAATTTAATGCTAATGATGTTCTTAAAATTATTAGGCTATCGGGGCTAAGGATTGGACTCCTGAAAATGATGCTGAATCGATCAGGTATGGGCGACCGGCGCCTCTGTTAAGATCTATAACTAATCTTTAGAAGGTAAATAGAACGATCTGTTAGCATTAATTTAATGCTAATGATGTTCTTAAAAAGTTTTATTAGGCTATCGGGGCTAAGGATTGGACTCCTGAAAATGATGCTGAATCGATCAGGTATGGGCGACCATCGCCTCTGTAAGAAGGACCAGAGCCTCTGTGAAGAGACACGAGCATCTGTGAAGAGACGCCAAAGTCTCTGTGAAGAGACAACAGAGCCTCTGTGAAGAGACAACAGAGCCTCTGTGAAGAGACGCCAGAGCCTTCTGTGAAGAGACGCCAGAGCCTCTGTAAAGAGACACGAGCATCTATGAAGAGACGCCAGAGCCTCTGTTACTGTCACCAGAGCCTCTGTGTTAGCACAGACCAGAACCTCTGGTTGTTCCATCCTCTGGTCTTTTAAATGACTTCTTCAGGATCCTATTCTGGATTAAGCTAATCGTAAAAGACTTAGCTTTCAAATAAAGATCTCGTAATAAGGTTCTAACCTGGAAATCCAAAAGTGCAGAGTTGTTACAATGACTTTTTCAAAAACAATCTTTACTTCAAAACTTCAGATGATCTTTTGTTGAGAAAATCTTCTAACATTCTCCCCCTCGAATGTAGAACAGAGATGATCTTCTCTTTTAACAATGTAGAACAACACAAACATTCACTTCAATGAAAAATCTATGTCAGTAAATTGTTGTAAGGATGATCTTCACATTCAAAAACTCTCAGATATTGTAGCACAGGAATAATCTTCAGTAATTATCTCCAGTCGCACACCTTTTGATTCTTTTGTCGTTCTTTGTTGTTACTCCCCCCTTGATCTTTATAACAAACTCCCCTTATAATGTTTGGAATAGAACATTTCATTCATTATTACATACTCCCCCTTATGATGAAATGAGAATCATTACATCATACACAAGAATGAACGAAATCTTCCACGAAAGCCGTCAATTCATGAAATTGTAAGCAGATCTTTTCAGATCCACTTGTTTAATCTTTTAAGATTAAAGGGAATGAGAAGGTAACAACTAATTTCAACTTATGAAATTGTTTTCAATCTTATGAAAAGATTGGCTTGTGAGTATAACAGATATACTCAGTACAACGGATGTACTTCATATATGAGACTTTTTAAGGTTCATCTCACCAGGTCTTCCATTCAATCATCGATAGCTTAATAATAACATATATGTGAATGTTTCGGCAAAATAACATATAGAATGCAAAATCTATGTAGTGTAGAAAGATAAAGYAACWAATGCTTCTGTTTAGGCTCAAAATGATAAACCGTGTGGACTACACAAATTATCAGACTCAATTAGTGATCAAAAATACTTGAAGGGGGGACATAAATCCTTTTGTTTCAATATCAAATTTTCTCCGAATGAGAAATTGATAGATTCTGAGCTGCGTGCCCCAAGTGTTATTGAAACACTTATCTTTTAAGAGATAAATGAGTAGTTGGTGGGGTTGTGACAAGAATTGGCCTGGGCTTTGCCTTTTTCAATATTAGTCGCGAAAGAATTGAGAACTAATAGATTATGTGGTATGCCCAATATTTTTAAAGTTTGGAACAGGATTCGTATAATCTTTTAATCCTGACACAACTCTCGTCAATTATTTTGTCTCACAACAACTACCCCTCTCTTTTTCATTTTAAGCTCTGCACACAAACCCTTTTGTATTTAATGCTCACTCAGATATGGTTGTCCTCTTGGGTAGGTTTTTCGGTTCTGACATTACATAGAGGTATTTCTGTTAAGCACTTAGTCCCTCCTAATTTTACTGTAAGCTTAGTTGATCACAACAGTTTATCAAGATGATATTGCAAATAAAGCACAATGATCAGATAAAAAATTGATCAAGATATTTGGCTTTTAAGCTGTTAGACCCCTTAAGTATTATGTATGAAGTAATGAAGACAAACATGTGATGAAGAACCAGAAGGTCGATGGAAGACTTCATGAGAAAATGACTAAGTCTGCAGACCATCCAGAGGGTCGATAAACCGACTACAGATGCGATGGAAAGTGCATCTCCATAAGCCCTCTGGATACTAACACTTGGAGTTTCCTTCACCAGTTCAGCCAGAGGCAAGCAATGAAGATATGAAGATAAGGTTGAACTCATATCCCATGGAAGACAGCTGGAGATAACCATTCAACAGTTGGATTCTACAAAGTTTATCTTGTTTTAATGTTTATCCTTATTATGGATAAGCTTTATCTGTTAGTAGAAGATTAGCTAAATAGTCTCACTAGATAGTTATCTTTTTATTAGCTTACTAGTATAAATAGGTGGTTAGATCTATTGTAATTAACGACGCTTTATGTTTTTACATTATTATTGAATAAAGTGAAATCTTTGGCACTCAAGATTGTTCTTTGAATGTTCATACATTGTTCTTGAGTGTTCATCATTTTGTTCATTAAAACACTATAATTTGGTTATTCTTAACTTGATTATTAGTGTTATTGAGAGATCTGGGATCAACAATTGGTATCAGAGCCAATTGATTGTTTTTTCCAATCAAACGATCATCAAAAATCTCTCAATTCACGTTTTTCACAAAAATATCTTCTCTAAAACGTAAACTTTCTCTCTTCTAATAATCTTAATGGCCAACTGGAACTCCGCCTACAGTGTTGGTTCCCGCACCAAACCTCCAACTCTTCAAAGAGAAGAGTACCCACAATGGAGGATACGAATGGTGAATTTTCTGGAAGGGATGGACAGAAAGATTCTGCGATCTATTATGGAGGTTCCCTATGTTCCACAAACTCTTGTTCCAAGAGTCCCAAGAACAAATACCACAGCTAAAATTCCCGCCTACTACATGCCCAAGGATGAGAAGAATTGGGATAAAGACGACATAGAGCGGGTTAAGACCGACAAAAAGGCTAAAAGACTGATAATCATGGCCATACCCAATGAAATCTTCTCATCCCTTGATGCATGTTCCACAACCAAGGAACTATGGGATGAGCTGGCAAGCCAATTGGAAGGAGGGGCAAAAACAAAGAAGAATCGTAGAGCCCAATGTCTCAACGAATACACCAACTTTAAGGCTCTTCCTGTTGAACCGAAATATTATAATAATGTTTTCACCAAAATATCTTATCACATATATGTGCCACCTCATGTATGATTCACACCACATACACTCATGCATAAATCACATATACATCATGCCATCTTTTCAAATATATGCATGCACAATATCATGTTCATATTTCACATATATAGTTCATGCATTTCTAATTAGACATGCATATTTCACGTAATCCACATAATAAACATGTATAAATTACCTCAACTCAGGTTGTCTAAAACCTGGTTATGACACTTTTGGCTTTAATAACCAGATGCAGATGCAACCTCTGGTTAGTTTGGCAGGTTAAGGTTCGAGGTGTGCACCTCTGTTTCAATGATCTTCGTGTGTCGACCACTGGAGTCAGATGATATGTTTGCACTTGGAGTTGGGCTAGTGAATCGAATGTGCCTATTTACTACCCTATGATGCTCTGGCTCCCCCTGAGGCAGAGCTGCTTCTACACCTCCTCCCTCCTCACCTTTTTCTTCTTCCTCTTCATTGTCCTCTTCTTCCTCCTTACTCTCCTCTTCTTCCTCTTCATTGTCTTCACTTTCTCCACTTGAAGTGTATGACCCAGCATCATCATCGAAGTGCTCTTGGTCATCTTCGTTGTTAGAGCCAGAGGAGTGCTTCAAGCCTTGATTGGCTTCTCCCTCTGCTCTTAGTCTTACTTCTTCCTTGAGGCAAGCAATCTCTGCCTATCAAGCTTTCTCTACTCGTTCTTCCTCTTCTCGCAGACGAGCAAGTTCTACCAGTCTCGCTTGCTCTGCCCGATCCTCCTCTTCCTTCTTCTTTCTCTTCCTCTCCACTCTCTCTTTCTTTATTTCTCTCTCTTTCTCCAAACTTACCTCCTCTTCCTCTACCTGAGGCCTTAAAGTGTCCTCTGTTCTCTCTTCCTCTAGGGCCTGACTTATGTGTGCCGGGGTTCAAGGCACTGGTTCTAGTGCCGAACAACTGTGCATAAAGTAAGGACTCCAGTTCTTTGGTGGAGCATTCAGCTGGTTGTCTAGGCTAAAGAGTAGGTGGCCGCTGTGGCTGTAGAGTTGGATTCATATGCTCTATGACTGATTTACCCTTTAGTAAAATCCTTAGTTCACCAACCTAGTTGTGCATTGAAGCTTGCACGGCGGCGAGTGCACCAACCAACATCTGTGTTGCGATTTCGGGTAAATGAGTACCTGGGGCATTTAGCCTTCCTGTTGACACGACAGTTGAATCAACTGTGTGACCAACGTTTAGTGTTGGCAATGATGTGGCACTAATAGGATTTTCACCTCGTCCTCTTGAAGTATCTATAGAAGATAGATGTTAAGTCAATAATCAGGCATAAGACCTCAGCAGCAATAGTAGACATTTCAACTCTTTGACCTTCAATAGCCTCTGGCTTTTCAACCATTGGCTCTGGTTCCACCTCGGTCGCAATGGTGGATCTAGGTTTACCTTAACCTTGTTGTTATTGTGACGGTTCTGCATTGGAGGTCTGTCTTTGGATATCATAGGATACGTTAGGGCCAGTGGTTCTCTGTCTTTTCCCCCCTCATGATGATCAGGGTCATTGTCCCTGTCATCATGCATGCGCTTTGAACCACTTGCCTGACTCTTGCACATATCCTCAAGGATTTGAATCCTCTCAGGCATAGCTTGGAATAATGATCTGATGGTGTCTACCATGAAGTTGAGTTGAGTAGATAGACTGCAGAAACTATTTCGGACCTCATCTTGAAAGGCTTGGAACTCAGTCTCATGACATACTCAGGATGGGTTTGCACCCTAAGCATGCCAGCAGTTTACACCAAAATGGTCCCACTAGTACATGGATTCTTATATGTACAAAATCTACATATGAAGGAACGGATCGTGAGAATCGGTCAAAAAATGGTCAAGACCGAACCTAAACCACCATAAGCTGGGTTACCACATCTACTATCAGGTCTCATCCATTCAGATTTGGTATTGAACAAGTCATAGTGGACAGCATCAATCAACAGGTGTTAGTTTCATCAGATCACAATAGATGATTTCCCCAGTCTACAACTTCATTTATGTCGCGTGCACGTCTGTACGCTCTTCTCACCTCCCTCGTCTTCATATAAGCAAATAACTTCATTGGAATGGGCCTCTCTGACGCGTAGCCCTCTTTGCTGGTGGTGGGTTTGTAATAAGTGAGCACATTTACTTTGTGCACAGGTAGACGTCCCATGTCGATGTTGTTGTCGTCGAGCACGGGTCTTAGAAGAGGACCCAAAAAAAGGGGAAACAAGAGAGATGGTAATTCTTTTCCTTTGGCCACCTCTTGGCATTTCTTGGCAACAGCAGCCTTGAACTCTGTGTAGAGTATCAAGGAGTAGTCCAAGGATAAATCAAAGAAGATGCCGTAGAGGATCTGGAGGATGTTGGTGGAGCACATGTCTAAGCTCCCAATCTTCCCTGTGAGTAATCGATTGACCAATGTGAACATGGTGTTCCACATTGGGGGAAGATATTGGCGACGGTATTGCGACAGGTACTGGATAGCTTTGTTTTACCCCAATAGTTTTAGGAAATAGACGATTTCATCGCCAGATGAGAGAGGGGCATATTCATTAATCCCTAGGTCCGTTTTTGTAGGAATTTGAAGAACGCGGGAGAATAGGGACCTCGAAATACGAATGTTGATGAACTCCTTTAAAGACTGCACATAAAAGTCTCCAACAATCCCTTGTTGGGAGTCAGTTATGGCGCAGAATTGCCAAAATTCCTGGATATACCTTTCAGGTACATGGTCATCTGTGTTCGTCAAGGCGGGGTTCAAAAAGTGATGTTGAAGGATATCAATAACAGGGTGGTATTTTTGGTCAAAGTTTTCGAGAGACAGTTGAAGGGCGTGGTTATTTGGTTTGAGTGGTAGAGGAACCATGTTTTGGCTGGTTTCCTCTACGGTTTTCAGGGTAATGGTGTGGGTTTGCGAGTTGTCAGATTCGGAGGAAGACATTGTTGTAGGTTTTTGGTGAAAAAGGAAGGGTTTGAAAAGTTAGGGTTTTCAAGAATTGGTTCTTGATTCTTAAAATAGGTTGAAGAAAGGGTTTGAATGACTTACTTGACAAATGAGGATGATGATTGGACCACATAATGTAGTTCCAGAAAACGATATAAAAGCTTGAAGGAGAAACAATGGCGGTTTAGAGCGTTGAATACGATGAGTTCTTTGGAAATTTGTGTAAGTGTAAAAAATAAATTGGGGGAAAACAAATTATTTAAATAGGAAAAGAAATAAAGCACTCGAGTGAATTACGCCCCAATCGTTAGAAAAACTGAAGCGGTTTTCTCACAGCCTGTATTGCCACGTGGACTGCCAGCTGCAAGTGATGCCTCTCGGGTTTGAAAAATTAAGAGAACAGGCGGTGACACTTAGTTAGATGACAACTATTAAAAAATATTTTAAAATTAAGAACTGTACGCCTTCTTATTAATATAATATATTTTTTAAATTTTCAAAAACAAATTAACAAGTATATATACTCTGGTTTGTTTAAAATAACAACCATTAGACGGAAGCTCTGTATTGGAGTACATAGTTGTTGTGATTAGATTGCTTAGAGAATTTGAAAAGAACCCAAAGTACTACATAAAAGAAGGATAACATACCTTAGGATCTCATACAGAGACTCATGGTTGGACTATACATGTCCTCTGTTTAGAAAACTTGCTATGTTTAGAGGCAAAGGCTGTATAGTACATACAGAGGCTCTGTCCTGTAATCATAAAAAGTTTTGAAGTAGAGGCTCTGTATAGTACGTACAGAGGCTCTGTATGATGCATGATTTAACGCTCCTCCTTGAATTTAGCTCTGCTTGATCTGCTCCCCCTTGAACTATGCTTGGATCATATATGATAAGTATTGCACAAGCATAAGAAACAAGGTACAGAGGCTCTGTATGTACTGTACAGAGGCTCTGTATCACAAGACAAATTAAACTTCTGAGCAAGAGGCTCTGTCTCATGTATCAAGGCAAACAAAAACAGAAGTATGCTCAAGGGATGCAGAGTATAGTACATACAGAGGCTCTGTCTTAGTTGGAAAGATTTAGCATACCCAACTTGCTAACCAAAAAGGTAAACCTCTTTTCATCAAGAGCCTTTGTAAATATGTCAGCAAGTTGTAAATCTGTACTAACGAAAAATATTTCAATCGTACTTTTCTCTACATGGTCCTTGATAAAATGGTAGCAAACATCGATATGCTTTGTTTTAGAATGTTGTACATGATTGGATGTGATTGCGATGGCACTCTCTGAGTCACACAGAATTGGAATCTTGTCAAACTCAACACCATAGTCTTTCAGTTGAGTGTTCATCCATATTACTTGGGAACAACAACTGGCTGTAGCTACATACTCTGCTTCAACTGTTGAAGTAGAGATGCAATTCTGCTTCATTGAGATCCAACTTATGAGCTTGTCTCCTAGTAATTGGCAACTCCCTGATGTACTCTTTCGATCAAGTTTGCATCCTACATGATCAGAATTTGTGTACGCAATAAGATCAAAACCAGAATACTTTGGATACCAGAGACCCAGAAATTGAGTTTCTTTAAGGTATCTAAAGATTCTTTTCACAATTGAAAGGTGATATTCTTTAGGGTTTGCTTGATATCTAGCACAGAGACACGTAGCAAACATGATGTCTGGTCTACTAGCCGTGAGGTACAATAGTGATCCAATCATTCCATGATAAGTCTTAACATCCACCGGTTTTCCAGATGGATCTGTGTCAAGCTTAGTTCTCGTAGCGATTGGTGTTCTCATTATGGAAGAGTTGTGGAGGTGGTATTTCTTTAATATGTTAGAGACATAATTAGCTTGGCTAATGAAAATACCGTCCTCTCTCTGTTTTACTTGCAAGTCGAGGAAGAATGTCAATTCTCCTATCATGCCCATTTCAAACTCGCTCTTCATTAATGCAGAGAACTTATCATAATGCCTCTGGTTTGTTGAACCAAAGATAATGTCATCCACATAGATCTGTACTAAAAGCATCTCACCTTTATACCTCTTAATGAACAAAGTAGTATCGATTTTACCTTTTTCAAAACCATTAGATATGAGAAAAGACGAGAGACATTCATACCAGGCTCGAGGTGCTTGTTTAAGTCCATACAGAGCTTTGTCCAAGAAATAGACGTACTCTGGATGTGTGGAGCTTTCAAACCCCGGAGGTTGTTAGAAGTAGACTTCCTCCTTCAGCTTACCATTCAAGAAGGTTGACTTAACGTCCATTTGATAGACTCGGAATCCCTTATGAATAGAAAAGGCTAAGAACAAGCGTATAGCCTCTAGCCTTGCTACTGGCGTAAAGGTCTCGTCATAGTCTATGCCTTCTTTCTAGCAATAGCCTTTTGCTACTAGCCTAGCTTTATTTCTCACAAAGATCCCATCCTCATCCTTCTTGTTCCTGAACACCCATTTACAACCAATTGCAATTTTATTCTTTGGCAAAGGTACTAGAGTCCATACATTATTTCATTCAAATTGTTGGAGCTCTTCTTATATGGCATCAACCCAACTAGGGTCTTGTAGGGCTTCATGGACTTTCTTAGGCTCTACGATGCTTAGAAAATTTATGAATAAACATTCATTAGCCATGGTAGCCCTTGTCTTTACACCTCTTGAAGGTTCACCAATGATCTAGTGAAGAGGATGATCCTTTGTCCATTTTGTTGTTGGGACAGATAAAGTGGTCGGGGACATTTGATCACGTTCCATAGGCATATTAGGCATTTGGCTCGTTGATGGCGAAGAAGGTTCTGCTTGCTCCCCCTCGGATGATGGTATAGTGGAACTAGGTGCAGAACCAGAGGTATTATGCTCTGTCTCTATGAGACTGGGCTCTGATGGAGAGCTTGTTTGTCTAGTTGTGGATTAGCATGATCACCATAGGAAGCAGAGGTGTGTAAAGGACCAGTTTCAGATGTACATGTCGTTTGTGGTTCTTCACTTACACGGGCATACTCGTCTCTTCGTGCACGTACAGAGATGTCTTCATTGCCATAGAACTCTTCAAATAAGAGCTTGAGTTCCAATTCCCTTGACTTTATTTGAGAATTGGAAGTTGATTGTTAAGCTCGAGTCCAGAGCCGAGGTACTCTGAAGTCACTTGTTTTTTATCGTCGAACGAGACGTTGATGCTTTCCATGACAGTCTTGGTTCTTTGATTGAAGACTATGTATGCCTTGGCTTTTGTGGAGTAACCAAGGAACTTTCATTCATCGGCCTTCTTATCAAATTTGCCAAGTTGATCACGATCATTCAAAATGAAGCATCTGCAACCAAAGACATGTAAAAATTTAACATTAGGCTTTCTTTGGTTGGTTAATTCATAAGGCGTCTTCATATGCCTCTTCACCATCGTTGCTCTATTTTGGATAAAGCAAGCGGTCAAGATGGCTTCAGCCCAAAAACGGATTGGAAGACCAGAGCTTGCTAGCATTGTCCTTGTTGTTTCGACTAGAGTACGATTCTTTCTTTCTACAACAGCTGCAGAGAATTTTGAAATATGCCCTTCTTTTCTAAGTACGCATAATTTCTTGCGTTCTTAAACTCTGTTCCATTATCACTTTTCATCTTTCGAATTTTGCTCTGTAGAAGAACTTGAATTTTGGTCATCAGCTTGATCAGCAGCTCTGGGACATCTGATTTCTGCCTTAGAAACTCAATCCAAGTATATCGTGAATATTCATCAATTAATACAAGGATATACTTTTTACCAGACAAGCTCTATACAAAGATTGGACCACAAAGATCCACATGAAGCATATGCAGAGGTCTGACACAGGAAACATATGTCTTTGTTTTGTGGGATGCTCTTTTGAGCTTTCCCATTTCACATGCAGAACAGAGATGGTCCTTTTTGAACTTTATGGCAGGAATTTCGTCAACCAGATTGTTCTTCACAAGCTTCTTTATATTTTGGAAATTTAAATTAGACAGCTTGTGATGCCAGAGCCACGCTTCATCACAATTATGAGATACGAGACATAGAGTCTCTGAATTATCTCTTGGTGAGAAATTCATAAGGTATAGATTTCCCTTACGTTTGGCTCTTAGCAACTCCTGACCAGGTTCTGACATAATGGAGCAAGCTTCCTTTTGGAACTTTACATTGTAGCCAGAATCACATAGTTGACTTATGCTCAAAAGATTATGTTTAAGCCCAGAGACATATAGAAACTTTACCTTGAAGAAGATCTCAATATCCCTTTATTTCTTCTTGCATATTATCCCCAAAGGTTACTCTACCTCCAACTTTCTCTCTGTATGAGGAGAGTAGCCTCTTATTGCAGATCATGTGTCTTGAGCATCCGAAGTCGAGATACCAAATGTCCACATGCGGCTTCTGCAAAACAAATTATAGGGATTTAGGTACCTATTTCATAATGGGTCCTCGATGATTAGGATTAGAAGATAAGTTTTTAGCTTGGGAGAGAGGTTTTGTCTCTGCACCTGAGTTACCAAACTTGAGATCTGGTTTATCAGATTTAGCTTTAGGAGCTTTCTTTCTCTTTTGGGTCTTCTTGAAATTTATTCTCGATGACCAAGAGAGAATGCAGTTAGGATTAGAGAAATGTTGCTTCAAATTTTGCAACAGAGAGAAACATTCACAAGTATGAACACATTTTTTATGACAAAATGATTTATTTGATTCATAAGACATTTTATTACAATCATTCCTAGCATTGTTGGTTCTAACGAACTTCCTATCTAGATCTGATTGTTTTGACTTCTTAGAATGAATTTGTTTGTTTTCTTCTTATCCCTTCCTACTCCTTTGGCCTTTATAGGCCTCTCTAAAACAGAGGAATTTAAAATAGAGTCAGCAGCGGATTTTCCTTTCTGTTCCGGAGTGAACTTAATTGGCTTAGAATTAGGTTTAGAGTCCTTTGATGCAGAGGAAACAACCTTAGTATTCTTTGCCCTATATTCAAACTTTTGGAGAAAATTTAGCTCTTGTTGACATGCTTACAAGGCCATAACCTATGAGAACCTTTTTCTTCGGTCCTAATGCAGAACCAGATTCGTTAGATTTGACATTTGGAAGTTTTGCAACTTCTGGTCCTTTTGCTACAATCTCTGTCTCAACTTGCTCTTTACTCGAGTCCACCTCTAATTTTGAGTCAAAGTCAAGAAAATCCTTGTGTGAATTTCGAAGTGCAGATGTATCATTAAGAACGTGAGATTCTCGTATGCATGAACTAGAGGCTTCATTCATCTTTTGTTTTGAAGAATTTTCAAAAGTGTCCAAGGAATTACTCTCAGAAGAATCTATACGACCTTTAGAAGGATAATTCAAGGCCTCAAGCAAATCTTGCTCGAAAACCTGTCTCACCATTTCTGTGAAGTCATCGAATAATTTTGGATACAGAGTTTTAATAAAATTCTCTGTTGATGAACTCTTGATTTCATCTGGTTCCAGTTTAGCAACATCACTATTAGTCTTAGGATGTTCAAGATTCGTAGAGCCAAAACAAAAGATCTCGTCTGTCTTTTGTATGCTATTTAGATCAACTTGTTGCATACTTTTTGAATTTTAACCTTTGAGTTTAGGCCCCATTCTCAAGTTTACATTTTTTGAAAGGTGAAGTTGTATGCAGAGATGGAAAATCTGGTTTTTGCTTTGCTCCTAACCTAAACACAGATTCAAGAGTAGTTTTCTTCTTACAGGTGAGGTCTAGGTCTGTATAACCTATTCCTTCTCTATCCTGTTGAGAATTAACTTTTTCATAAACCTACTGAGCATCTTGATATTTTTTAATCAAGAGTTCTTCTCTTTGTAAGCTCAGGTGTAAAAATTCTCTTTCCCTTTGAAAATAGTTTTTCAGGGCTTTAGAGTTCAGTCTGTCACGTTCCTTTTCTAAAAGCTCTTTTTCCTTCTCTTTTATAGCCACTTTTAGTTCAGAGCATTCTGATTTAAGACTTATTTCTATGGAACGTTTTGTTTGTAAAAGTTTTTCATTCTCTACTGATAATTGTTGTTTTTCTACAGGTAATAGCTCTGTCTCACGTTCAAAGAATAACTTTTCTTTTTCCAAAGACCTCCCTTTAAATTTTTTGACAGAGAGTTTTTGCTGTAGATTTATGAAATCTTTGTTAAAGCATAGATTCTTTCTTCCAGGTCAGAATGAGAATAACCAGAGATAGAACATACCTGGGAGTCGGAGCCAGATCCAGACTCTTTTGTGTCATTCTCAACAACCATTCCACATAAATGGGCTTGGTCTTCTTCTTCAGATGAGAAGTAAGAGACCCAGTTCTCCTATTCAGCCATGAGACTCCTTTGGGATCGATTATACTTGTACTTATTTTTGTAGTACAACTCATCTTTCACCAAAAGGACGTTGCACTTTTTAGAGTAGTGCCCCATATTCCTGCATCTGAAGCATCTGACAGCTTGCTTCTTCTTCAGACTACTCTTCCTCCTTCTTGTTTGATACATTGGGAGGGTTCATTCCTTCGAAAGCTCTTCTTCTGTTTCGATCGCCTTGTCTTCCTCTCTTGTCAAATGCTTTCTACCCGGATTTCCTTTGAAATTCCTTGGTAATCAAAGCCAAGGAATGTGCAAAAGGACTAATGTCGTCGTCTTCAAAGCTTGATGCTCTGTCTTCTTCATCGCTCTCCATGATAAGAGCCTTCTTCCCCTTTCTCCGTTTTTCCTTAGATCTTCTTTCGCTATGTGGTTGACTGGATCCTGTCTCTTTTGTGTCAGAGACAAGAGCCAGAGGTCTACCCAGAGCGACCTTGGCCTTATGCACTTCTTGCTTCTATGCTTCCAGAGTGCCTGTTGGGTCATTGACCAACATCTTCCTAAATCGAAACATGATGTTGGCTGCTACGCTATAAGGAAATAAGTTGTGCCTTCTCCACCAGCAATTGCTTTTGGCGTAGTGGTAAGCGCTTGGATCCTAACATGTGGTATCAGAGCAGGTCACGGGTTCGAATCTCATGGTGTGCATAATAAGGCGAAAGGCATGCTGTGCAGCCATTGACTTCTAGCAAAGATCTTGTTAGTGCTGGCAGATGCTGGGGGGGGATTGTTGGGTCATTGACCAGCATCTTCCTAAATCAAAACGTGGCACTGCTGCTACGCTATAAGGAAATAAGTTGCGCCTTCTCCACCAGCAATTGCTTTTGGCGTAGTGGTAAGCTCTTGGATCCTAACAGTGCCATACACATCATGAAGTGTCCATTGTTCCACATCTTGGTTCGCCTGGAGAGACATGGTCAAGTTTCCCCATTCAACATTCAACATCTTCAAAAAGAGCATATTGTTCTCGTCTTGGGTTCTGATCACATCACATTTACGACATTTGTTGATCAGCGTGTTGAATCTGTGATAAGTCTGTTCTAAAGACTCATCAGGAAGTGCTTGGAAACAATTGTACTCATTTAAACATTGAGCACGACGGTTTTTCTTCAATTTGATTCCCTCTTCCAGCTGGTTTGCCTGTTGATCCCATAGATCTTTGGCAGACTCACAAGCGTCTAGATTTTGAAAAATCTCATTAGGAAGTGCCATAATCAAAAGCCTTTTGGATTTCTGGTTCACTTCCACTCTACGCTTGTCCTCATCGTCCCAATCTCGAAGAAGCTTGGGAACTCTTCTGGCAAGTACTTCGATCATGCGTATTTTCCATTGGGGATACTCTTCCCTAATGAGTGTTGGAGGTTTTGTAAGAGATCCAACACTATACACGGAGTTCCACGTTTGACTAGGCATTTTTGTTTAAGGATCTTGAGAAGAAAATTGACGTGAAAGTGATAGACGATGTGAAATTGATTTCCAGAATACTAAAACCAGACGTTTTTAAATGGATCAAAAATAAGAATGAAATTTCTTTTTAAAAACGAATAATAGTAATTAAGAATGGTATCCTAATGGATATCGATCGACTAATCAATGAATTGGATTAGTAGGCTCTGATACCAATTGTTGGAACCCAGATACTCTTAATTCTCAATAACACAATTAATAAAGAATGTGAATGAAATACGAACAGTGTACTGAGTTTGATCAAACGATATATTCAATAGAAATAAGAATAGTGAAAGACTTTGAATAGGTTGGATGCTTTTATTTGATGAATATAAGAATTCTCAATCTAAAAGTATTCTCACAAGAAATGGCTATTATCTAAGTCGGCACTCTCAAGTTATTTGAACTTGAGGAGGAAGCCTTCTTATATACGCCTAAGTCAAACAAACTATGTTATAATTATGACTTGAAACTCTGGGTTGCCGAGTCCGCATCCTTATAGTTGACTACCCTTGAAAAGTGGAGCGGACCAAGTCAAGTCGCCTTGATTCTGTTTGATGATTGCGAGAATGTCTGGACTAAACGCGCGTTCCATGGAGTTAGGAGACCAGAGGCTCTACATGTACTATACAAAGGCTATGTATGTACTATGCAGAAGCTCTGCATGTATTATGCAGAGGTTCTGCATATGCAGAGGCTCTGCATGTACTATGCAGAGGCTCTGTGTCTCGAGTTGTAGCTTTGCATCAAGCGCTTAAGCTTTTTGGCGCATAAGGCTTGATCGTTCACGGAGATTGAGCGCGGGCTCTGTATGTAAGATCCTTCACTCTTTGAGTAAGAGCTCTGGTTCTTGACTTCTACTGCATGAGAGCCCTTAGTCCAGACTGCTTCTAAAGACTATGTCCTATGGACTAGAGTAAGAGGGTTCTTACTTACATTTTCACAAGATGGGGTCTAACAGAGTGATGGATAATGAAGTAGCAACACAAGCAACAAACAACGTAACATATTAATAATTAACATAAAGATGAAGAAATATATATGTTTACTTGAATTGAAGTTAGAGGTGCCCATGGGTCTGAAGTTAGAAGTGCCCATGGGTCTGGTTGATCGGTATGAAGACATTTGAATTACCCAACTCAAGGTTGGTGGTTTGAAAATTTCATCCTAACCCGTTTGGGTTGGTCGGGTTGTGTTTAAACATAGTAACATCAAAATTAAGAATATATAAATAAATGAGTTCTTTTGAAATATGATCAATTATTTAAGAGAATATACGATTTCATCAAATATTTAGGTATTACATATAACTTTCCAATAATGTTCTTTTATGAGTTTTATTCCTCGTTGTTGCTGCTCATTTTTTGTAACCAATACGTATTAAAGGGAAATACAAATAATTTTAGAGAAACCGCTAAAACTTTCATCAGTTGATCGAGTTATCTGGTTGGTCGGGTTATTTTGGCCTAACGAGATTTCAACCCAATAAATTTGGTTTGCCCTAACTTTGTATTTATTATATGATAGGTTATCTCGTGTTGATTCTTTTGGGTTTTTTCTGATTAGGTTGGTTGGGTTGATAGGGTTTGATTGGATTTTAAACACCCATAATTGTAGTAGCAGGAAGCAGATCATTTAACAATATCGGGCAAGGATAATTAGTGGCAACGGAAAATGACGATGAATTTTGAGCTTAACTGATGTGTTACAGAAAAAACGAATAGAGCTAGGAACATGTAATTCTTATTAATTATTAGTTTTTTAAATAGAAATGATTTTATAAAGAAAATAGAACATTTATTATGATAAATCCTAATATTTGGAAACAATTTTTTCAATAATTTCCTTTTATGAAAACACACAAATGTGATTTACTCGAATAAAATAATGTTTTGTTTATTTGATAATCAATCAAAGACGACCAAATAAAACTAAAAATTTGAAAAAATCAATCCACTTGAAAAATCCTATAATTGATGTCAACGGATTCCAAATCTCTCTACCAGCTAGTCTGACAATGCCTTTTAAAAAACCAATAACAACAAATAGTGTAATTTTATAAGTAATTCAGCCTATCAAACACTAAAAGTACACTTTCGTAGTATTTTAATATCGATCGTCCATCAATCATTATACATATTATAATATAAATAAATAAATAAATATATATATATATATAAATAAATATATATATATATATATATATATATTAAATTATATAAAAAAATAAGATACTTTAATTTAATTTTTATTTTAGTTAACGTATTCTTAAACTTTCTATTTTGATAACGAAGATATAAAGTTTTAAATCTGAGTAACCGGCTGATGTGGTGAGTGATACGGTTTCTAACTCAATATTATTTATTATTCAACCCAATTTCATCTCATCACTCGTCACATCAGCATTGTAACCCGTTAATGATTCAACCAGTTACTTGAGTACTTAAATATTTAAAACTAAGGGTGAGCAGCGGAACCGGGTACCCGGCTATAGAATCGGAACCGCCTTGGAACCGCCGGTTCCATAACCGGAACCGATAAGAGTGGTTCCGGTTTCGGTTCCTAAAATACGGAACCGATTGAGAATGGTTCCGGTTCCGGTTCTCAATTTTTCAGAACCGTTACCCGCCGGGTACCCGGTATTTTTCAATAAAAAAATAATTATTATTTTTTAATACCAAATTTATGTTAGGTTTACATCTTAAAAGCACGTCGTCATCTTCAATCTTCATCTAAATTCTTMATATAMAATGATTCGTATTTTTTCAAATTGTGTGTTCACTTGGATTCATAGTATGTAATCGTTAAACTTTGAACAATTACCATTATAGTATATAATCGTTAAACTTTG
>NW_020201660.1:40617-53680 GCF_001531365.2 Cynara cardunculus var. scolymus
TATATATATATATATATATGTGTGTGTGTGTGTGTATGTATGTGTGTATAGTGGTTCATTCAAGAAAGAAGTGATTAGTTTGCGGTAACCGTAAGATCCAATCTCAACTACAAATCAAAGGTTAAATTAGGAAATTTATAACTTTGGTAATTTTACCTTAAAATATTTATTAAGAGCATTTTAGTCATTCTATCTTTCTCCTCTCTTCTCTCTCTCTCTGTCCTCTCAACTCTCATCTCTCTCCGTCAAACATCTCATATCTCCAACGAACACCATATGAACACATGATCCAAACTATGATACATTTCATAAAATAACGAAAAAAACACAGTGTGAGACACTTGGTAAAGAAAACATTATCTGCTATATTGTGTTACACTTCGTAAAAGAAGAAAAATATATTGTGATACACTTCGTATAACGATAAAAATACACTGTGATACACACTATGATACCAGATCTGGTTGATGAATACAACTGTGATATCATTGTGATATCCAATAACTTTTAACAGTAAGAAATTATATATATATTTTCTTAATTGTAACTTCTTAGAAAGAAACTTTCATAATTTGTTTGATTAATAAGGAAACAATATCAATCTCTTTGATTAACAACTGTTAAGAAAAATATTAATAAAATTACTAATACACAATTTTTTTTAATTAAGATAATACAATAAAATAATTGATTGATATTGGAACTCATAATTACCATTGATATTAGGACCCCATATATATATATATATATTGTTTATAGGTTTTGATTTTTTCTTCAAAATCATTGTATCATGACCCCCCAATCTAAAGACGATACAAACTATTTTTTTCCCACAGTTTTCATATAATTTTATAAGAAAATCTTAGCTATTATCAAATACTTAAAATGTTATTTGTCAATTTTGTTTGATAAAGACAAAATTATAGTTCAACTTATGAATATCGTCGATAAGTAAAAAAAAAATGAAAATATACTACAAAGTAAATGTTATTCTCTTCATCTTAAAATAAGTGTTTATATTTTTATTTCAATTTATTCTAGAATAAGTATACTCTTTCAAAAATAAAATATTTATTTTCTCCGCAAATATGAGATGAAAAAAATTCATTATTCTATTTTAACAAGGATACAATTGTCATTTAATTAAGAGTAAATTGTGATTTTCGTTCTTGTGATTTTGAAATTGTTGTTTACGTATTTATGGTTTGGAATTCATTACTATTTTTGTTTTTGTACATGATTTACAATCTACTATTGTTTCAATCCTTATAGTTTACAATTCTTTACGCATTTGGTCTCTTATACATAAAGGACGGAATTTGTCCAATGGTGAAAAATAGCAATAAATTGCAAACGTGTTGGGTTCAATGCTTTGTGCTTAAAATGTTGTATTCAAGCGTTTTATTTCCTTTGTATTTTTCTTGTATAAATAGGTTGGTAGCATTGTTTCTTTAGTAACTTTGTAACCATACTTTTATTGTAATTTTTGAAGCATCTCAATACAAAGAAACCTTTGAAGAATATTCTCTCTTTCTACTTTATAATCTGCCGTTTTTGAATTCTTGAATCTTGATGTTAATGTGTATGATTGATTGAATCTGAGATCA
The DNA here is from genome assembly GCF_001531365.2 of Cynara cardunculus var. scolymus. NCBI lineage: Eukaryota > Viridiplantae > Streptophyta > Magnoliopsida > Asterales > Asteraceae > Cynara > Cynara cardunculus. The sequence goes on from NW_020201660.1 coordinate 42,225, forward strand.
TCAATTTGTATCAGAGCACGAAACAGTAACTGGAAAATCAGATTGCAATTGATTTTGAACTGAATTTGGTTTGAAGAACTGTTTGGACTTATTATTTTTGTCAAACATCTTTTGCACTGTTTTGATTCTTAATTCATTAATCTGTTTGAATTTGTGAGTAAATTTGATTGAATTTTGTTCGAAATTCATATTTGAGTGTGTTAGAATCAATCAATTTTATAATTGAATTGATTTAGAGTTTCAATTTTAGATTTTTGTGATTCGTAAAGTCTTGAAACTGTTCTTGAGTTTGAATTCGAATTCGATCAGTTTAATTTGATTTTGTTAAAAATTAGTTTCAAAAACTTGTTTTTGGACGATTTTGAAGTCAATCTATGCAAGTTTTGCTCAAATTTGATTGGTTTTGAGAGTGTTTGAATCAACTTCTGCATACTTTGTTAAACTGCTTCTTAATCGCTTGTTGAATACATTCATTGAGCAATAAGGTATTTCATCGCTTGTTGAATACTTGTATTGTCCGATTTCTTATCTTCATCGCTTAGCATTGTAGGCGATAATCCATCCATCACCCATTGAACTTGTATTTTTCACATATCTCAAATTGAGCAATAATCATTCTTCATTGCTCAAAGCATTGCTCAAGTTCAATCTCCATTGAGTGGAAATGGAAGAGTTTCTCTTATTTGCAATGTTACTCCCTCATCAAGCAATTCAGAGGAGACACACAATACAGTAAAGTTTGCCCACCGTGCAAAGCACATCGAAATTTAGGTAGCACAAAATAAGAAAAATGACCAATGAGAATGGCTAAGAATTAAATCGTATGAGAGTCTGGCCAAGGAACACACAATCCGGATGCGGCAATGTTCGGATTAGGATGCGGGATCACGACTAAGGTTTTATCCGAAAATCAAATCCGGACAAGATAATCGAGCGATTAAGGCTAAATCCGGACAGACTTGTGAGCGGTTTACTTGGACTCCGAACAATGTAGTGTATGCGGCTAAGTCCTTGAGCGATTTAGTGAATCCGATCAATCCTATCCCGAGACCTTGAGCGATTTAGCGAACTCCGGTCAAGCCTAGTCCTAGTCCATAAGCGATTTATTGAATCTGGTCACCTTGTGATATTGGCTAAGTCCTAAACCGGATAGATTTACCTAAATCGGGTGATGAACCAGGCGATTTAATCCAAGTTCGGACAGGCATATATGCGATTAAGATGAAGTCCGGATGAAGAAGGAAGCGATTTAACCAAGTCCGCCTACCTTGTCCGATTTAGTGACTAGAATTGACCAAGTCCTAAACCATGTAAAGCATCCAGCGACGTAAACATAACTCGAACATGCCTTAATCGATTTAGAGGAATCCGGTCATACCTAAATTAACTGTTTGAGCGATTTAGATGAATTCGGTTAACAGATGACTGATTTACACAAAGAATCCTATGAACAAACACCAAAAACTTCAAATTATCATACAAAAATGGATCAAACTCTGACTTTTTGTTAAAATTTTCAAGAACATCAAAAAAATTCAAAAAAACAAATTTGATCAAATCTTCAAAATAAGTGATAAAAGCATGAAATCTTGTGAATAACAAAGATTCACAATGCAAAAACGTACACACCGATCACTGTTTTAACACAAAAACACAATATTTTCAAAAAAATTCGGATCAAATTCAACGAAAAATAAGAACATGAAGAACAATAAAAAAAATCCAGAAACTTTTCTCCAAGAATTCTTCAAAAAGTGATGATTTCTTCTATTGATTTCATGCACTCCTGCTCTGATACCAATTGTGAGTCCAATATTGATCAATCTTTAGATAAGCATCAAAGAATCCATGGCTGATCTTGATTTAACATTCAAGAACTATAGAAGGAGATTTGAGAGAGTTGAGAGATAAAGTCAAAGCTTCCAAGATTGGTCAAACTCCAATATACGTAAAATGGATTTTACAATTAGGCTCTTACGAAATTTACAAAAGACAAACCCTTTATATGAGGTCAAACTTGAAAGTCACTAGTCAAAGTCAAAGTATACAAGGAAAGTCAAACACAATGTCTATTTAATTATAGACAAAATTAACTTTCAAGACGAATACAATTTTACACTCAATTTCAGTCCTAACACATCGCTCATTGAGTTGTCCGGTAAGTCCTCATCGCTTGAGTATTGAGCGATAAGTGTTTCTTGACCGATAAGGAGTTGAGCGATAAGGGAGTTGGGCGATAAGCAAGTGTGGGAGATAAGAAAGTTGTGTGATAAGCATTGTTGTGCGATAAGAACTGTTGTCCGATAACAAGAATTGGAAGATAAGCAGTATTGTCTGATTAGAAAACTTGTTGGGCGATAGGTGTTGATGATTAGATTTTATAAGTTTGAACTGTTTTTAAAGATCAAGAGTTAATCAATTGTTAAAATGACTTCAAGAGAGGCAATGGCTATATGTACATATACAAAACCACCAGTTTTGTTTAGAGATGACTATAATCAATGGAGAGATAGATTTCTGAACTTTATTGAAAGACAGAAAAATGGAGAAATGATTATGAATATTTGACTGAGGGTCCAACAGAGTTTTGAAAAGAACTGCTGGCAATTCCTGAGAAGAACAAGGAAGCTCAATTTGTTCTTAAGGAAAAATCAAAGTATACACAAGCTGAAAAAGACAAAGCTCATGATGATATTGTATGTAAATCCTACATGATGCAAGCACTGACAAATGAAATCTATACAAGTATTGACAGTTACAAGAAGTCATGGAAGAGTATGTGGGATGGGATTGAAAAGATGATGATGGGATCAAAAGTTGGGACTCAGCTGAAGGTGACTAATTGCATTACTAGTTATGAGGAATTCAAAGCTAGAGAAGGAGAAAGCCTAGATGATGTGTATGAGAGACATTCTAGTTTGTTGAATGAATTGATTAAGAATGACATTAACAAGACTAAGAATGAGATAAACGTGAAGTTTTCTAAGTAACTTACAACCTGAGTGGAAGTCATTTGCTAACAATATCAGATATATATCTGATATTGACATTCATGAGGTGTATGAAAATCAAAAACAGAATGAAGAAGAAATTTTAGAGAAGAGAGAAGCAAAGAAGAAGTCAGAAAAGGAAGTAGTTGATCCTTTGGCTTTGGTGTCTAAGAAGAAGAGTAGATCTAAGGCCAATAAATCAGTGAAATAGGTGATTATGTCAAGTGAGTCTTCTCTAGAAGAGGTATTTGAAAGTGATTATGATTCTGAAATGAAAGAGCTTAAGCAAGCAATGGTCATGTTAACAAGAAATTTTTAGAATAAAATTTCTACAAAAATTCGCGTTCAAACAGTAAAAGGTTTTCATCTAGATCCAAATATGACGATAAGGATAATTTTGGTGAGAAGAAGTATGAAAAAAAGAAGTTTGATAGGAAGTTTGATGAAAAGAAGAAATTTGGAAAGAATGTGGCAGATGAAAACTCTAAGTACTATAACTGTGGAAATAAGAAACATTTTGCTGTGAACTATAGAAAACCAGTGTCAAAGAACACTGACTACTACAAAAAACAAGTTTCTTCTATCCAAACAAAAGGATCCAAGAAAAGCTTTGATGGCTAAGGATGATCATTGGCTAAATATTACAGTTGATGAGGAAGAGTTGATGTTGTAGCTCATATTTGTATGATGGGAAGAACAAAATCAGAAATGTCTGATAATGAGGATAAAAAATCTGATTTAAGTGTTGAGGTACTTGAGTCTTCATGTCTTGATCAGATGCATAGAATGATGCTCAAATTACAACATTTTCAACATAAACTTAAAATTAAAAACATCATGTTGTTATTTTAGAAAAAGAACTTAAAAAACAACAAGATAAATTTCTTGATTTTCATTCTGAAAGTCCTGGAAACTTTGCATAGGCTAAATCTTTGATGTCTGAAAATAAAAAGTTTCTTGAACAAAAGGATGTCTTGATTGAAGAAATATTTGAAATATCAGAAAAGCATAAATAATTAGAGTTGGCAAATGATGAATTAATTGTTAAAAACAACAATCTTGCATTACAGAACAAGCGCTTACTCAAAAAACTTAAAGAACTTGAGGAAAAGTTTTATAAGAGAGGCCAAACAGATCAAACTATTTTTCTAAACAAACCAACTGAATCTAGATTTTTTTAATCCGAGAGAAGGTTTGGGTTATGAAAATCCAAAAATGTTCAAAGAAATCTCTTTACTGTGCTCCAATGCTTTATAAATTTGAATATCTAGACCTCGGCCCTGAATATTAAATTCAATATATGAAATCATCTGATGAGGTTGAGGAACAAGAAGATTTAAATAGAAAGAGAAAAGATAAAATGCAAGTTTCTTTCAATTATACTGATTTGAATGAAAGATATGAAACAAGAGTTCCTGCACTTTCTATAGAATATTTTCATAGTTATTCAAATGCAAAACTCTCTTCAAAACAACTTGAACAAAAAACTTACACTCCTACCCTTATTTTCGGAAACAGATTGTTTAGTTGAAAAATATTTTAAAAGAAGAAACACTTTCGTTTGAAAAGGAAAAGGAATTGCTTTTGAATAAAATTCAAAGTTTTGAAACTCAAAATGTTGCACAAAAGAGGAATGTTTTTGAGTCGTTCAATTAAGAAGCTTCTTCTTTTAAAGCTTTTATGGAAAATTTCTATGCTAAATTTTTTTGTGAATCTTCTGAGTCAGATGAATTCAAAATTTCAAAAGAAGAATTGAAATTTTATGAAATTCGAAATTCAGATACTTGTTTGGATGAAGAGATTGATTAATTTGACTTTTCTCAACAACTTCCCAGCCACGTTGATTTTATTGAAAAAGATAAAGAAAAGGTTGAGGATTCTGTAAAGTTCTTTAAGGGAGAAAGCTCTAACTCTGAAACAAAACTTGTTCCTGTGAACTCATATTATGAAAAGAATAAATCAAAAAGACATTCACTGAAATAGAAGAAGAGTAGCATTAAAAATCAGAAAACTAAAGTCTATCATGAAAAATCTTCTGATGGTTTTATTTCCGATGTTTCAGATAAATCTTTCAAGAGCAAGTATGTCTGGCAAGTAAAAAGATCTATGCGAGTAGATTCGAGAAAGTAATCTAAATTACCTAGAAATAATAGATATAACAGTTTTGCTATTTATGTAAAGAATAAAGTTTTTGTTGTGAAAAAGTACTCTTTGAATGAAATAATTCTTTAGCAAATGTCAAAATATATTGTTCTAAACGTGGATGGGATGATTTTGTTTCTTTTACTGTTTTTAATTTTGTTCATAATTCTTGTTCTCATGCAGATTCTGATAAATCCAAATGTCAAAAGAAAATGATTTTGAAAGATAGTTGGTTTGGTACTTATATCATACGACCAACAAAGTCTAGTCTGAAAGGACTCATACTGAAGTGGGTACCTAAAGCTAAGTGATTCGTTTTGCAAGATAACCGACATGTGTGGTTTCTTCATTTGGGATGTTCGAAACACATGACTGGTAGAAAGGATTTATTATCTAATTTTGTAGAATCTTTTGGCGGTATAGTTAGATTTGGGAACCATCATTCTCACCTATCCTCGTATATGGTGAAGTTATTCAAGGAAACTTAATCATAAAGAAAGTATCTTATGTGGAAGGGATTGGGCATAATCTATTTAGTATAGGTCAGTTATGTGATAAGAATCTAGAGGTATGCTTCAAATCAAACTGGTGCAGTTTCCAAACCATTGTTGGTAAGCAGATTTAGCCGGAACAAGAAAATCAAACCTCTATACCATTGAACTATCCAATTTGATAGTAGATACTGATGTTTGCTTGATGTCCAAAGCTTCTACGCAACAAAATCTATTGTGGCATAGACGGCTTTCTCATTTAAACTCTAAGAATTTGAATAAGTTGGTTACTGATGGTTTAGTAAAGGTTTACCTGATCCAAACTTTCAAAAAGACCATGTGTGTGCAGCATGTGAATTGGGAAAGATGAAAAGAGCTTCTCACAAGTCCAAAGTTGAGCATAGTACTGAACATCCTCTACAACTTTTACATCTGGATCTCTGTGGTCTGATGCGAGTTCAAAGTATCAATGACTTATGTTATGTCTTAGTCATAGTGGATGATTTTTCAAGATACATATTGGTGAAGTTCTTGAAATCTAAGGATGAAGTAGCGGAAATCATTCTTTCTTTCTCGAAGAGTGTTCAAGTTAACTTGCAGTTGTCTGTTCAGAAGCTGAGAACAAATATGGAGTTGATTTTAAAAACAAGACTCTGGGCTCTTTCTTGGATTCTATTGGTATCTTGAATACATTCTTTGCAGACGGACACCGAAACAAAATGGTCTTGTTGAGCGTAAAATAGAACCTTAATGTAAGTTGCATGGACTTTTCTTGCATATTCTAAGCTTCTATTATTTGTATGGGTTGAAGCTGTTGATACGACATGTTTTACTCATAATCTCTCTATTATTAATAAGAGGTGTGGTAAAACACCTTATGAGTTGATTTATAAACGAATATCTAATATAAAATTATTTCTCTTGTTTGGTTGCAGGTGTTTTGTTTTAAATGATAAAGAGGCCAGAGGTAAGCTCAGTGCTAGGGCAGATGAAGGAGTTTTCATTAGATACTTGAAGAATTCTGCTGCATATCGGGTCTACAATAAACGAACGAAAATTGCGAATGAAAGTGTAAATGTATCTTTTGATGAAGTTGTTGATTTGGCTTGTGGACAAGACGGTTCAGAAGCCGTGCTGACAAATAAACTTTTGCATCAAGCAAATCCAGGCAAAGCTTCTACATCTACAAATAATCTTTCAGATCTGGATTTATTGTTTGAAAATTTTTATTTGGTACTACAACTGATAGTTAAAATTTTTCTTCCAGATTAAATGAAGTTCATTCTGAAGATCAAATATCCGGCCCGTTTGGGGATATACCAGTTACATCTTTCGAAAATATTCCTAATGATTTAATTTATAAAGAACAAGGTTGTCCTGATTCATGTGAAGAGAGTCTGACTAATAATCTGCCAGAAGTCTCTTTGGTTCAAGATGAAAACATTCAGACTCTATCAGAAAATTAGATTGCTGCAAATTCAAATGTTGATCCTTCATCTGAACCAGTTCGGGACAACTCCTTTAGTGCTTATGTGGATCAAAATTCAGACCAGTTCTCCTATATTCCATTACCTCATAGCAGTAAGTGGACCAAAGATCATCCAGTAAGACAAAATATTGGCAACCACATTCATCTGTTCGAATAAGGTTTGCTATAACAAATGTGTTAATGTATGCAACTTTGTTAAGAAATATTGAGCCGACTAAGGTGTCTAAAGCCTTAGCTGATCCGGATTGGATAATCATAACGCAGGAGAAGCTAAATCAGTTTGAAAGTCTGAAAGTCTGAAAGTCTGGAGATTGTTTCCTCGTCTTAAAGATAAGACTATTATTGGCACTAAATGGGTATTCAAAAACAAAAAGGATGAAGATGGAGTTGTTGTCAGAAACAAGGATCGGTTAGTCGCAAAAGGATACAATCAACAATAAGAAGTAGACTACGACGAGACTTTTGCTCCAGTATCGAGAATTGAGGGTATTAGAATGTTTTTGGCTTACGCGGCACACTAAAACTTCATAGTGTACCAAATGGACATCAAAACAACATTTTTATACGGTCTTCTCAAAGAAGAAGTATATGTCTGTCAACTGGAAGTTTTTTCGATAAGTCTAAACCGGATCATGTTTATATCCTTGATAGAGCTTTATACGGTCTAAAGCAAGCCCCGGGAGTCTGGTATGTTATTCTTTCAGAATTTCTCGTAAAATCAAGTTTCTCGAAAGGTAAAATTGACACAACTCTTTTCATTAAAATGGAAAAGTCTAATATTATCCTGAGACAGATTTATGTAGACAATGTAATATTTGAATCTACAAGCCCTAAATACTGTAAGAATTTTTCAGCCTTGATGGTTCTAGATTTAAGATGAGCATGATGGGTGAGATGAACTACTTTTTAGGTTTACAAGTTAAACTATTATCCTCGGGTATTTTTGTTTGTCAAACTAAATACATTACAAATTTCTTATGGAAATTTAATACGGAAAACTGTTCATCTATAAAAACACCTATAGCTCCGGGTTCAAAACTACATGTTGATCCTTCGGGTAAAGCTATAGACCAAAAGATCTACCAAGGCATGATTGGTTCTTTAATGTATTTAACATCTTGTAGACTTGATATTATGTTTTCAACACATCTCTGTGCCAGATACAAGGATAATGCAAAAGAATCCTATCTAAGTTCAGTAAAACGAATCTTTCATTACCTTAAAGGGATAACTGATCTTGGACAAAGTATCCTAAAGATACCAGCTTTGAACTAACGACTTACTTAGATGCATATCATGTAGGTTGTATGTTAGACAAGAAGAGTACTTCGAGTCATGTATAATTTTATAGAGACAAGTTAGTAAGTTGAGTGTCAAAGAAACAGAACTTTGTGTTCACATCTACAACTGAAACAAAATATGTAGTTGCTGCAAGCTATTGTTCTCAAGTTATCGAGATGCACACTCAACTTAAAGACTATGGTTTCTCCTACAATAAAATTCCTATACATTGTGACTTGAAGGGCGCAATTTCAATATCTTGTAATCCTATTCAACACACAAAAACCAAGCATATCGATATCTAATATCATTTTATTAAAGATCATGTAGAAAATGGTACTATTGAACTGTATTTTGTTAATACAGAATATCAGTTAGCCGACCTGTTTACAAAAGCTTTAGATGAAAAATGTTTTAGCTTTTTAATATCCAAGTTAGGCATGTTGAATTTGAAAATCCGAATTTCTTATAATATTTGTTCATAAAGTTGAAAATCCTGATTTTATTAGTCAATTTTTTTGAACTAATAAACTTCTAATTTTCATCAATATTGATTTCAGTTTATATTAAGATCTATGTTTTCAAATATTTGAATTTTCAAATTATATTTCTATATATATTTTATTTCTTCTAATCTAATGCTTTTGAGTGTATGATATTAATTCTAGAGGGAGTGTGTGATTTTTATCTGATCTATTTTCAAGGGGGAGTAAGTATTTTTTATTCATATATGAATGTAAGATGAATACTTAACTGATATATTTTTTACACAATATTTGAAGAAATAAGAGTTGGAAGATGAGGTAATTCATCCAAGGCATGTGTTAGGACCGAATAACTCTATTTCTTGGTAAAGATTACTTACTTGAATGATTGGTTTGACATATATAGTGCAGCGGAAAAGATAATAAATCAAACAAGTAGAAATCGATAAGAACACGATGAAGACGAATGATGAACACAGGAGAAAGCTTCAAAGGATTTTCAATTAGATGAAAATATTGACAACTACAATTCTGGAAGCACACTGAATTACAAAGGCCTATACTGCTATTTATACCGGCATGTAACCGTTTTTCGGACATGACCTAAAGCAAATTAATCTAAGCCATTCGATCAAAACGAATTACAGACAAGAACACGTGATAGGCACGAGCAGCTAAAAGACCTAAGTAAAACAACTTAAAGATAATCTACACAGAAGACATTGCTGCAGACCCTCTGTTAGACAACATAGAGGCTCTGCTAGATGAAACTTGGAAGTACGCAGAGGAAATCTTCCAGAACCTCTGTGAGACACGACAGAGGTTCTGTCGACTAAGTCTTGTAGCATTGTCTTCTCAGAGGACCAGTTCCAGAACCTCTGTGAGACACGACAGAGGTTCTATCACTTGAGACTTGTAGCTTGTGCATCTTTTGCTGTTGGTCCTCTGCTGTCTTCTGTGACATATCATCTTCTGTCAATACTTGAAGTTTTACTTTTTCTATACTTTTACATTTAAGGAAHTGAGAGCTAACAATCTCCCCCTAAGTATGAAAAAGTAAACTATGAACTTTGGGTGCAAGTGTATGACTTAATTGAATTGAAATTACAATAGGTGATTAAACATCATCCTCTGAAAGAATTAAGATGAAAAGAATTACAATGTAAAGAATTACAATGTAAAGAATTACAATGTAAAAAATTACAAATGTAAAGAATTACAAAACTTGAAAGAGAAAATTTGAAACATAGGCTCGATCCTGGGACAGAAGAGAATCAGACTTGAGACTCTGGGAAATCGTCTACCGCATAAACAAAATCWGACTTTATAGTTCTGTAGACGTCGAAGATGAACTCTCTAAAGTTGATTTGTACTCTGATTGCGTCCAAGAGAGATGACACTTCACCAACCCTGTAGTGTCTTTTATCCACCTCTGCCACGATACACTTGAATATCCAGTCTAATGTCTCCGTTGAATACTTGTGCGCTTCTGTTGGGTCAAAGAATCTAAGTATCTCATCCTTGTCCAAATACACAAACCCATAAATGGGATTATGCAGAATGGTGTTTGGATAGTACTTAGACACCCAATCTGGCCTGCTGTAAGGAGGAGTGATCTTTAGATTCTTCTGTGCTAGTCGSATGGCCAACTCAAAATCCTTCTGGCTGTAGTACATCACTTGCGCGCGCATAACTTCAATCAGCCTTCTAAGGGAAACTTGGTATGTTGACCTCCTCCCCATGTAGATATTAAGGATTTTGTGCATATAAWTGAGATCATACACACAGAGGTTATGCAGATCAGCGTCAGAGAATGTATAGATGTTCCCGTCTTCTTTCCTTACAACGTATTGAGAGTAGAGCACAACCTTCTTCAATAAAGTTCTTGGAGAAATTGACACCAAAGATTTGATCATGTGGCGTGAGAAGACCTGCTCACGAGGCCTTGTAAGTCTGGATAATCGGAATTTGGTTGCGGCAGAGGGAATCCCAGTGAGCTCTGGGTCGTAGGGTGGCTCTGTGTCTATCACAGAGTATCTCCATATAAGAATTTCCTTTGGGGTAGTAACGGGCTCTGTGCGAACGTTAAGCGTAGGAATCTTGCTCATAGACTCCAAAATCTCAGAGACCCGTCCCCCTTGTGTAGACTCTGGTATCTTCTTTTCTTCTTCTTCCTCCAGGATAGGCCTCTGGATTGATCCCTCTGCAAGGATGGGCTTAACGGTTCCTTGCAGAGCATCGAACGTACCCGTGGACGTTGTTTGTTGGACTTGTGGGATTTGGACTTGTGGGACTGCAGAAGATATGGCCTCACCTTCTCTGACATGCATAGGCGCTCTGCCCCTCTTAGCCTGAGCCTCTGCCTTGGATTCCTTTAAGACTCTGAGGAGTTCGGGTTCATGAGCATATTTTTCTTTATTGATTGGCGCAGAGGATTCTGAGCTCGAAGATGAACCCTTCTTTGACGACTCTACAGCTACGGCCTTTCCCTTGCCTGTAGGCTTTGCAGCCTTTTTCTTTCCTTTATCAGTAGCTGTAGGCTCTCCAATCTTTACACCCTTGGCAGGTGCTCTGGCGG
>NW_020201661.1:0-3201 GCF_001531365.2 Cynara cardunculus var. scolymus
CCCCCCCCCCCCGGGTCTAGCCAAGCCACCAAAACCCCTTCTAAACGTTCTTCTCAACCAACTCTTGGTTCTCCTCAGAGAGACAAGAAAGCCAAAAAGGGGACAACCACGTCACTAGCTGGGGCATCTCAAAAGGCTTCAGTTATTGAAACTAGCCTTATCCTCGAGGCACTTTTTGTTAACCCTCCCAGCTTTTTAGTGATTTCTCCCATCATTGCCATATAAGTGGTATGTTCACCAATCACTTCAGTGACCCAAATCACTAAAAGTGTATATATCAGCGCCGCCACCGCTGAACACCCACTTCTCTTCTCAACCATTTTCTCTTCTCCTCCCTCCTTGGTATTTACACATGTCGATGATGTAGCAGCGACTATCCTTCCTGATACTAAGACATACACCACTGGACCTGAGGCTGCTCCTATCGATGCTCCTCAGCATACGGATGTCCATCCTCTCGAGGAAATCTTTGCTCCTGCCAGTGACAATCCTTTTAATGTCACCGAAGGCCCCTCGGGTATTCCATCTTCCTACCCATTTATTTCTTCTAACCTTGAGCCTTCAGCTCACACTTCTTCTTTTGCAGGTCCTTCTCAGGAAGTGACAGAGGAAGAAAGAGAGAAAGATGATGGAGGAGATGAAGAAATTAATGATGACTATGATATGTCATCTGATATCAAGCTTCTCCTTCCAACCGTTGATACCGTCCTCTCCAGGATCAACGAAGTTCACCAAGATATGCCCCGCCAAGGCGATCTTGATGCGAACTTCCTTGCCCTCCAAGCGGATGTTCAAGAAGTTCAGAGTCATCTCCAGACTCTCCAAGAAGCTGTTCAAGCCAACAACGATGCCATTGATGTTCTTCACAGCAGGGCTGACGATGCTCAGGAAATAGCTGATCAACAGACTGGTCTTCTTCAACAAATCCTGGATGCTGTCCGTCAACCAGCTCCAGTGATTGCACCTTCTTTCTCGGCCGATGATTGCACCCAACTCCATGAGATGCGTGAGGCAACGACAACTCTAGCCAATGCTTTGCAAAGGCTGGAGGATTTAATGGTTCTCCAGCGTCAGCGCTTGGACGAACTCTCTGGCCAATTCTCTCAAGCCTTAGCCCGAGAGGGGGAGATGAGGTCCAATGCTGGTGAATCATCTGATGCTGCTCCTACAGCTTCTCGGGCTGTTGGTCCAGTATCAGCTTCAGTTGCAGTTGAAGCTGAGGCTCTCAGAGCTGAAGCAGTTGCTGCTCCTATAATCATGACCACCGAAGCTGCTCTAGCTGAGGATGTCGAAGCCATCCCTAGGGATGATGCCCATACTATCACTGCTGTTGGTGATGATGATGATGTTGATGAAGATGAAGATGATGATGAAGACGATGAAGAACCTGTCATTCCAGACACCAGAGATGATCTAGATGGTGACGATGATGATGATGATGAAGATGACTTTACCACCAAGTTCTAGAAGCCATCAACCGTCACCAAAGGTGTTGCTCTCAGGGACTCTGCATCCTAGGGGGAATAAAGGCAAGGTGAATCGACTCCATCAGGGAGCCAGGACCCCAAGTCGAAAGGCAAGGCGGTCGCTAAAGAAGCTAACTTGAAGGTACTTTTCAAAATCCCTCAACAAACCTTGTTTGAAGACTCTACCTCTCAGGTAGTGATTACTTCAGAATATCAACTTCATATCCCATCAACAACCTGTGGTCGATTGGAGCGGGTATTTGATCAACCCGTCTCTTGAGCTCCAACAGACCAGTAGATGTCTCAGCTGAAGGAGTCACTCGACCATACTAGAGTAAAAATCACTCTTCGTACCTCTAGTGGTGGTGAGTTTGACTTCTTATCTGAAGCTAAAAGACTCGAGGCATTAAGGGCTGAAGAAGAGCTAGGGCTTCAAAAGAAGCAGACTGAAGACAGCTTAAAGCTGGCCAACTTACTAGCTGCTAAAGTCCTTCCCAAGAAAAAGTCCAAAAAAACGGTGATTGCTGTCCATGCCCAAGCTAGACTTCTTTCGATTGCAGAAGCTGAATGCAAGAAGAAGTTGAAGGCTGGATGATAAGGACAAGCAATGGAGCAAAGCAAAACTGAAAAAGAGACTCAGTCCCCACCCAATTATCAGCGTCAGCATCAGCAGACGTTCTAAAGACGGTGGAACACAGTCTCAATGCTCATCACCAGCGACAATCTTGATGTCGTTACCGAGTACCCTTCCTATCTTGGCCGCTATGGATACAACAAATAGATGGAGATCAGGTAAGCCATTCAGCAACCCATGTCCAGACACATGACACTTATCGAGGACACCATCAACGAGCTCATCAAAAGGATGTCCAGGTATGTCAAGGTCCTTGACCGGCCAACTCTGAAGAAAGGTCGGAAGAAGAACCAAAAACTCTATGATCCTAATGAAGGGCCATACCTAAGGAACGAACATGAAACAAGGTTCTCCTTAGATGAAATCCTGAAGGTTCATAAGAGTACAGAGATTTCTATGCTGAATCTTGACTTGCCAGATTAGGGTCCCTATACACCCAACTTTGTGCATTTTAAACCTGAGTTATGAGTTATATTCCTTGACTATGAAGGTGAAGTCAGATTTCAGAAGGTGTCAGAGCTACATCTATGTCCAATGGATCACCTGGCGTATCTCTTGCTCTGGATAGATGATAGCATGCCTGGAAAAGTCGTCGATCTGAAGATACAAATGGAATTCCTACGTCGAAAATGTACCTGATTACATAGATCTAAGTGTTCTAGAATAAGATTCTCGTTGTAACAACAATCCACTTTTCCTTGTAAATCTTTTTTCTATATCTTCTTTCATTRAWTGTATTTACATTCTGTAAATTCTGAACATGTACTGTAATACTTGTATTATTTCCATTGTTAATGAAATGAGTATTCCATGTACTTCACTAAAAAAGATCCCTGAAAAAAGTAATAGGGACAAAAGTCTATGAGTTCCAATGTTACTTTCATGCACTGACAATCTATAAGTCAGTGAATAAGCTTTCAGTTTCAGTTTCCGTACTTGTAATTTTCTTAGATATAACTTAAGAAAACTTCTCAAGCTGAGACCGACCAAACTGAAAAAGATCCCAAAATAGTAAAAAGGGACATGTACTTTATATGTAACTTTTCCTTACTATTATTTGATAAGATAACTTTCTTTATGTTATCTTCTTATCATCAAATA
>NW_020201661.1:3461-5506 GCF_001531365.2 Cynara cardunculus var. scolymus
CAGGTCATTCCAGCATTCAGCGATCAAAGGAAGCTTGCTTAGCACGATTGTTGTTGTCTTGTCCTTATGCACACAAAGGACAAACCCATACCCTTCCAAAAGTTAGTACGGTACGGAGCCGATTAGTCGACTCTTTGTCCACCAACTTTAAGCAAGGATGTCTGCTAAAAAATAGTGCTTTTGTACTATTCACTATAGCAAAGGACAAACCTTCCTCTTAAGGCTTGACACGCAATCTAAACCCTACCTTACTGCATTAAATGTTCATTTAATGCACTGGGTATAAATAGAAGTGTTTCTTCTCCATGCAGAGTGCGCGCATCTCTCTCCAACCTAATTCTTACTTCAAGCATCCTCTAGCTTAAGTAAAGGATCTTTCATATAACATTCTCTTTTATGTGTTTGCTATAGCTTTGTGTGTAACCAAAGATTGTTTAGATAGGTTTTTCTTTACCTTATCTTTCCACAAACAGTCTTGTAAAATATGTATTGATCTTCTCTATCAATATATATTTTAAATTTGAAAACCTTGTGTTTGTATCCATCCCCCCCTCTTCTACAAACAGTTTCTTATCTTGTAGACCCTTTCGGGACCAACAGCATCATATTGGGATTTAGTGAATGTATTGGGTTTTAATGGACCGTATTGGGTTTTAATGCACCTATTGGGCTTTAATGGATTGTATTCGGCTTTAATGGATCGTATTTGGTCTATAATGGATCGTATTGGGCTTTATCGGTTTGTATTGAGTTTTAGTGGATGTTAGTTATGATTTAATAGATCGTATTGGGCTTTAATGAACCGTATTGAGATTTTATGTACCGATTGGGCTTCAATGGATCGTATTGGAGTTTAATGGATCGTATTGGGCTTTAAAGGTTCTATTGGGCTTTTGTCGATGTTAGCTGGGCTTTAATGGATCGTATTGGGCCTTAACGGTTTTACTAGAATTTAATGCATTGTATTGGATTTAGTGGACCGTATTGGGCTTTAATGGATCGTGTTGGGCTTTAATAGACCGTATTGGGTTTTAATGGACCTATTGAGCTTTAATGGATTGCATTGGGCATTAATGGATCGTATTGGTCTTTAATGGATCGTATTGGGCTTTAACGGTTCGTATTGACTTTTATTGGATGTTAGTTATGATTTAATGGATCATATTGGGCTTTAATGAACCGTATTGGGTTTTTATTAACCGATTGGGCTTTAATGGATCGTGTTGGAGTTTAACGGATCGTATTGGGCTTTAAAGATTCTATTGGGCTTTACTCGATGTTAGCTGGGCTTTAATGGATCATATTGGGCCTTATCAGTTCTACTAGAATTTAATGCATCGTATTGGCTTTAATGGATCGTATCCCGGGCTTTAATGGATTGTATCCCGCTTTAATAGATTGTGTTGCGCTTTAATGGACCATATTGGGTTTTAATAGACCCATTGGTCTTTAAAGGTTATATTGGACTTTAGTTGACCGTATTGGGTTTTAGTGGACCATATGGGCTTTAATGGATCGTATTCCGCTTTAATAGATCGTGTTGGGCTTTAATGGACCGTATTGGGTTTTAATGAACCGAATGGGCTTTAATGGATTGAATTGGTCTTTAATGGATTGTATTAGGCTTTAAAGGTTCTATTCGGCTTTAGTGGATCTTAGTTGGGCTTTATTGGATTGTATTAGACATTAATGGTTCTATTGGGGTTTAATGGACTATATTGTTATTTAATAGATCATATTGGGGCTTTAATGGACCGTATTGGGCTTTAATGGACCGTATTGGGCTTTAATGGATCGTATTGGCCTTTAAGAGATTGTATTGGGCTTTAATGGAACGTATTGGACTTTAATGGAACGTATTGGGCTTTAATGGACCCTATTGGGCTTAAATGGAATTGGGTTTTAATGAACCAATTGGGCTCTAATAGAACGTATTCGGCTTTAATGGATCGTATTGGGCTTTAATGGACTGTATTGGGTTTTAATGGACCAATATGGCTTTCATGGAACGTATTTGATTTTAATGGACCGCATTGGGCTTTAAT
>NW_020201661.1:12311-20885 GCF_001531365.2 Cynara cardunculus var. scolymus
CATTCCAGCATTCAGCGATCAAAGGAAGCTTGCTTAGCACGATTGTTGTTGTCTTGTCCTTATGCACACAAAGAACAAACCCCATACCCTTACAAAAGTTGTACTGTACGGAGCCGACTAGTCGACTCTTTGTCCACCAACTTTAGGTAAGGATGTCTGCTCTTGAATAGTGCTTTTGTACTATTCACTGTAGCAAAGGGCAAGCCTTCCTCTTAAAGCTTGACACGCACTCTAAACCTACCATATTGCATTAAATGCACATTTAATGCACTGGGTATAAATAGAAGTGTTTCTTCTCCATGCAGAGAGGGCGCATCTCTCTCTCTAACCTAATTCTTACTTCAAGCATCTTCTAGCTTAAGTAAAGTATCTTTCTTTTAGCAACTTTTTTTTCTTGTAATTGCTAAAGTATTGTGTGTAACCAAGATTGTTTAGATATGTTTTTATTACCTTATCTTTCCGCAAACAATCTTGTAAAATTTGTATTGATCTTCTCTATCAATATATAATTTAAATTTGAAAATACTGTGTTTGTATTCATCCCCCCTTCTACAAACTGTTTCTCTTCTTGTAGACCCTTACGGGACCAACAAACGGCAACGGGAGTGACGGTTTCGGTGTGCACCTTTGCCATGAGGAAGCAGGGAAATTATGTGTAAAACGTATAAGCAGACTGCAGAGGGTCAGAGATGGTGTTTGCGTTATTCATAGGAGGTATGGACAGTAATATATCGCGTCCAAAGAACAATATCTTCAAAAGGTGGGACGATGCATGCAGGGGGCAATGATAATTATAAGTCAAAATAAATGAATTTATTGTTTTTCATTTGCATATCTTGCTAACGTTATATCTTTTTATATTTATATCGTAAAAAATATAAGTATTTAATGGATAAATGTTTTTATTTAACTAATCTATATTATATTATAAAATATTAGACTGAAACTCTTAAAAACTATTTTTTAAGTACAAAATACTGTTTATTGATGCATATTAATTAAAATATAAGATTACAAGTAAATTGTGCATAGATACAATTTAGTAGAGCTCCATATTTGAATTTGTATAATTAACTGTAGATAATCATAATCAAATATTGGATAAACATTTCATTTTATATATAAAAATCTAAAATATAATTAGGAAAATCATTGAGTTCTAACAGAATACTTAGTTATTATCTTTATAAAAAATTATGTTATCAAACTTAACTTAAATTTCTTTGTTATTAAACCTAAATTAAACTATAATTAAAAAAATTGAATTAAGAAAATTACACCAAAACACAAGAATTTTAATAAAGACTAATTTGATACTGATATCCATATATTATTTTTTTCAAAATTTTATGATATTTTCAAATTTATATTTTATTCAAAAATAAAAAACAATATATATTTCTCAAAACCACGTAAAACCGTATTATAACGACATAAAAAAGGAATAAAACGAAACACTAAAATCAAAACGTGTCTCGATACATTGCACGAGTACCCTTCTAATTATAATAGATAATAATTTCTTTTATGAAGAAGGAGAGTAGTGATTAAAGAAAGAAATGTTGGTTATTTCAATTCTGGGGTATGATTTTTGGTTCACTTTTTTTAATAAAAAGTTATAAAATAATGTAATTAACACAATAAGAAAGTGTATAAAAATTTCTTGTATTAATAGAATATCGTCACGTTTGTTTTTTAACAGGTGTTAAAGTCTGAAGTTTTATTTCATTTCTAATTTATATAAAGTGATGTTTACGTTTGAAATCTGAATCAATAAAACTGTTTCTTTTTTGTAAATTGATAAATATATGAATTTGTTTAAATTGCTTACGTTACCCTTTAAAAATTATATTGTTGAATTTGTAAATATCATTTATACAATTTCATATATTTATTTATTATCATATAATTTATGTTTTATTAAAATATAAAATATATTGTTGTGCAAATATTCTAATATGGGTGGATAGAGATAATACCATTATTATTTTTAACATGAAATTAGATACAACAAAACACGTGCTTTCCAATATAAATCAATAAATCATCCCATTAAATTATATGCAATAACACAAAATAAATTCATCAAACAAAATAACTAATAAGACTAATCATTTTATGAGTAAATTACGTTTTTCATCCTTGTGATTTTTTAAAAATTACAAATTTCGTCTTTGTGGTTTTAAAATTGTGGTTTTTGTCCTATAGTTTGCAATTCATTTCTATTTTTGTCCCTAAGACTAAACAAATCGTTTATGCATGAGGGACTAAGGTGACGTCTGTTTTTTAAGAGATTCTGAAGTTTAAAATCTTATTTCATTTCTGATTAATAAGAGGTGGTTTTAAAGTCTGAAATCTGAATCAATAAGACTTTTTTTATAAATTAACAAACGTCTGAAATCTGAAATCTGAAATCTTAATCAATAGTTTGTTTTTGTAAAATCATGTGCAAACATTTTGCAAAATTCTCTTGATTTTCATAAAATTTTCATTGCCGAAATTCATCTCAACAATTGTTTAACAGATGGAACACGTTAAGAACCTTTTAGATACCTTTCAGACTTTCGATGCTATCCGGAATGTCGTCGGTGAATTTGTTTACAAAAAGATAGATACTTTTGATAGAGGATAGATCATCGATAGAATTTCTTATTTCACATTAATATTCTAAGTTAATCTATACGTATATACATTATACATATATATAGAGAGAGAGAGAGGGGAGGGAGGGAGAAAGTAGGGGCATGTATTTCACATGGATGATGAAAATGATGGTGGCGTCCTGGTGGAGAAAGAAGCAATAGGCAAAGAGAATCAAAGAAAAAGAAAAATAAGAGAAATTTAGATATTAGTTTGCCTCTTATTCAGACCTTATTAAGTGATAAGAGACTCTGAAAATAATAAAAACAAACAGTCTGAATTATAAAACGCCTGAAAGATTTAGATATAAGTGGTAATTAAGAGCTGAAACTGAAAAAAAAACAACGCCTAAAATAGAAATCAATATTAAATTATTGGTTTTGTGTAAATTTTTAGGACGAAAATTGTAATTAATTATAAACCATGAGGATGAAAATCTTAATTTTAAAATCACAGGGTCGAAAACATTGTTGATCCCAGATCTCTCAATAACACTAATAATATAGTTAATAATAACCAAATTATAGTGATTTTATGAAGAAAGTGAAGAACACTCTAGAAGAAAATAAGAACAATAATGAACAATCTTGAGCATCAAAGAATTCACTTTATTGATAATAAAAATGTAGAAAAAGCTACTTACATTACAGTAGGCCTAATCACCTATTTATACTAATAAGAAGATAACTATCTAATGAGACTTTATAGCTAATCTTCTATTAACAGATAAATTTATCTAAACTATGGATAAGCTTTAATATCAAAGATAAACTCGAAGTCTAGCTGTTGATTTGGCATCTCCAGCTGTCATTCATGGTGTGATGTATCATCCTTATCTTTAAGTCTTCATCGCATGCTTCTAGATGAATTGCTGGAAAATACTCTTAAGTATAGTTGACCAGAGGTTCGATGGAGATGCTCTTTCCGTCGCATCCTTGGTCGTCCATCGGTCCTCTGGTTGTTGTAACGTCCCAACCCACATATTGCATGTAATACATATTTCATACAAAGGAAATACATATTATTATCTCATTCAGGTCCCTTAGTACAAGACTCTAACATGACCAATTACAAGGTCCAAAATTTCGAAATACATTTCTTGTACTAATCAGTCAAAACAGATCTTCAAGCAGAAGCGCATAAAGAAAAATATTACACCTTTCCCTTCCCCTTACTGTCTGAACCTCCTGCAACACATAGTTTAAAATCACAAAACGAGGGTTAGACCGAAAGGTCTAGTGAGATACCCTATTCATGTCATTGCAGGGTGAAAAATCACCAAAACCTTTAGGGAAAAATGTCATTTCATATATATAACAAATATATGAAATAAATAGAAACTTAATATCAGATCTTTTCCATTTATCAAGCAAAGCATTCTGCTTATTCAAGTCTCACAACTCTGAACCAATCAGGTTCCACATAATACCACTTTTAAACCTTTTCTTAATCAACAAGGTTATTTCAAAGCTTCAGGCCAAACCTGACATTTTCTCCTCAATAACATTCAAACTATGATTTCCAATAAGAACCTTGATCCTAAGTCTTTAAATCACAAAGAAATAAAGATTCCAGACCACGGTAATCTTAAAGGATATAATAGAAAGAGTTATATAATACCACACACATACAAATGCCACCCTTATATCAAATGTACACCTCTCCTTGATATACCACCCTTATCCCATGGTACACCTCTCCTTGATATGCCACCCTTACATCAAATTTACACATCTCCTTGATATGTCACCCTTATTTTTTCATCAAAACATTTTATAAAAATAACTCCAAATAGACCGCAGCGATTGGAACTATTATCTGTCAAAAAAATCATTTATATCGAAACTTCATTTTATGATTAAATAACAACTTTTATCAAAACACAAGGTACATCTCGAATTCGGTCAACAATCCGGTCAACACATTGAACAAGCATTGTCCGATTTAAATACTTAGAAAATAATTTCAAACCTTATCCGGATTGTCCGGACAATATACCGCATAAGCTTTGGTCGGTTTAACACTTAGAAGCAAAATCATCTTTGTCCGGATATCAAGTCCGGACAACAATCCGCTCAAGACTTGACCGATTTAAATAAACCGCTCACTATTTGATCGATTTAAGACTTAGAACAATCTCAACAACTTGTCCGGATACAAGTCCGAAAAACACTTCACACAAACCTTTGACTGGTTTAATAATATCCGGACAGTACACCGCTCAAAACTTGTCCGGTTTAAGAACAATCCGGGCAAGTTTTGTCCGGTTTAACACTTATCTGGTCACTCTTTGTCCGGATAAAACTTTAAACATAAGGTATGGTTTCAATCCAAATAATAAACAACATTCAACTAAAAAACAGTATAAATATTATGCAAAAGTTTAGAAACCACTCACCTTAACAAGCTTTTGAAACCAAATACTTGCAATCAACTTGAAATCACCCCCTTTTTGCAAATCCGGACAACTCTCTTTAAATCTCTCTCAAATTTTCTCAAAATAGCAGGAAGGAGAAATGAAGAGGCTAAGCCCCTTTTTATACCTTCCAAAACAGGAAGGTCGGTTAAACCGCCTTTCCCCCCCCCCCCCTTTTCCACCTCATGCATACTCAAATATGCACACATGCACACCCATACCAAATTCATACTCCATGTATATGTATAACATGCATGCACATATATATATATATACACATATATATATATATATATCCAATAAATGCACAAATTCACATACCAGCATGTATCAAATTATCATGCTATCACATAATTATTTAATCAAATAATCACATATTTATTACCTTGGGTAATAGCCAAGATCCGGTTATCACAGTTGTGCTCCAGACTTAGCCGTTTCTGCCTTGATGTCTTCATCGGTCTTCTGGTTCTTCATCACTTATTGTTTTTCATTACTTTTTACATTATGAATTATGGGGCTTAACAAACATAAAACTTTAACAAACCACAGAGATGAAAATCTTAATTTGTTGTATGTCTACGTATGCATCATGAAAATATAATGAAAACAAGTTTTCTTTGGTAAAATTTGTTTGCAAGGCTTTTCTTCCATACTAGACCTGAGTTTGAATCTTGTTAGTGTCGTTTTTAGTCAAATTATGCTACATTTTGAAAAAGTTCCCACATATTTATTTCTTGTAATAAAATGGTATCATCATATAAAAAATTATGAGTCCATGACTGATTATCGATGGAAAAATATATAATAGGTATTGTTCTCGGGACTCAATAAGACACCATCACCAGTCACCACTACTATTCAACTTCGATGATGCTGCTACGGGCTAGGGCCAGTCCTGAGATTTTTGATTCCTACAGCGAAAAGTCCAAATGATGCCCAATTAAAAACATCCAAGTGTGGTGATTTACAATTGTCTAGCTTTTTCCTTCATAGACTAAGAGATCCATTAATTTTTTTTTTCATAAATGTAATCTTATAGTTGAATGTTTACTTTAAAGTAATATATTAAGGTTTCTATAATCAAGTTGTTATAGCCCTTGCATTTAAACACCAACTCATCTACTTGTCCAAAACCAAAATAAGGAGCATCATAACTCTAACTCATCTACTTGTCCGACTTACTACATCCCATGTCTTCTATATAAACCAAAATCGTCTTCTATATAAACCAAAATCAACACCTGTACCTTCTCAATCCAACTCTAAACACTTAATTGCTTGGTTCTTCTTCAATTATTTAAAGTTTACAACATCAATGGCTCATTCCTACTTCACTAATTTTGTCCTAATAGTTTTAGTCACTTAAGGTGTTTGCCTATGAAATAACCTATTGCATGACTCCATTAGTCCATCATGTTTTTCATATAATCATATTTAGGGTCTTGACCAATGACAATCATGAGTTTCATATGTAAAATTGCAAAGTTAAGGCAGAACAGTCAAGTGAATTAATTACTACACATTCAAGTGAGGGCAAATCATCACTTAACTACTGCACATTTATAGGTCTGTTCAACTATATTATAGTTGCTGAAATTGTGTTAATATACATCAAAATCTAATGGGATTAGAACAAAAATTGGTGGATGATAACTTGAATATTAATCACAGAATGAAGAACTAAAACTTCAGAGATAGACTTGATTGATTCGATGAACAACTAGATCAATTAATAACAATAGTATTCATTTAATTTTAAACAAACATAAAAACTTACTTGTACAGTTGACGAGTCAATCTAACAGAAATCAACAATGCAAGCTTCTGATAATTTCTGCAGCAAATTACTTTCTTCTACATCTTTTACTGTACCTAGCCTGGGATTAAAGAAATAAGGAATATTAACATGCCAAATAACCAAACTTACAATAAACCCAAAACTTGAAAGTTCACCATTAACCAAAGACTCGACTTCCCTACACTTACAAACATAAATGTCAAAACATAAAGGACATTATACATACATGGTACAATATGTCTAATTAACAATCAACCACCCAACAATTAACAAATGGCAGCAAAAGGCATGGATTTTAATTAGGATTTAGGCATACATGATACATTAACATTATACATACAAACTAACAGACATACAGTGAAGTGAATCAAGTGGTACAATAAAAACATAAATGACAAACCACAAAGGACCAATTTCGCAGCTTCATACTTAGGCTTTGCAATCAAACAAGAATTAGAAACATAAAAAATAAAATAAGTTATAAACATACAGTGAATTATACATACATCTTTAACAAACATACAGTGAAGGACTGAAGTGAATCAAGTGATACAATAAGTTAGTAACAAGAATTAGAAACATAAATGACAAACCACAAAGAACCAGTTTCACAACTTCATACTTAGGTTTTGCAATCAAACAAGAATTAGAAACATAAAAATTAAAATAAGTAAAGTAAATAACCCTAAGTCCCAAACCTCACAAGTCACAACTCACAAGAATCAAGATGCGAGAGCGAGAGGCTGAGAGTCAGTCGGCCGTCGGCGATCGATAGTCGAGACTCGAGAGAGACAGAGAGTGAGAGTGAGAGCGAGATCCAATTGAGTCAAGGCTGATTGCGATTTCGATTCATGAATCGTGAATCGGTTTCTGTTCGTGAGTTCTGTGAGCGAGGAGAGAGCGAGAGTCGAGGGAGTGAGGAAGGACAAATTAAAGGGCGATTGAGATTGCAGTGGACTAGTAACAATAATACTTTTAGGCCCAAATCAAAATTGAACCTATATATATATATATATATACATTGGGTTTAGAAAATTGATGCTCATGGACTTTATGCTGCCCTGGGCCATCTCCCCTTGGACCTATGGCCATGGCCGGCCCTGCTAAAGGCCAGCCATCCAATCCGACAATGATAATGGCGATGTTAATTGATAAGACAAATCATGCTTAGTACATTTTATTTAAGTTTATTTTTATAAAATAATCCTAATTATTTGTAGAGAACTTAAACTATATTAGTTTGTTCAACATGTAAAGACAATTATGAAGATTTTTTTAATTATTTAATGATATTAATGTAATGGTTTGTAATTTACGGTTCGATTGTAAATTAACGTGTTAAAGATATAAAATGACGGTCTATATTTATAAAAAAAATTGTTATAACAATATACTAATAAATTATTATTTTTTACATTGTATTAAACTAGTTAACTTTTTTTTTTTTTTTTTACATAGCTTAAATAAGGTGATGTAGATAACACAACATTCTCATCTATAACAAGAATACAAAAGTCAATTTTCAATTTTTTTAATAATTTTCTTATTTTCCCTCGAAATGATTCATTTTCCATCCAAAGTATGTTTTTTCATCTCCCATTAAAAAATCCTATTAAGAAAATTTTAATTCTTTTTAAATAATATGCATATTAATTAATATTCTAAAGTAACATATTTAAAACAATAAGATAACTTTACTGATAATAAATATTTTGTT
>NW_020201661.1:20980-30499 GCF_001531365.2 Cynara cardunculus var. scolymus
AAGTAATTTTAATGTATTTATTAAATAATATTTCAAGTCAACTTTTTTTCTAAAAATATTATATATTTTTAAAAATTAATATTTTATTTGTAAAAGAAAACGTTTCTTATTTTTCTTGTTAAGAATATGCATTTTTTTAACCAAATAAACTTTGGCCTTGTAATATCGTAGTATTTAACTTCCTAGGAGGTCAGGAGTTCAAACCTCACCAAAGATAAGGAGTGTGTTTAGGTTTATTTGTTACATTTGTCGTATATAAATATTATATATACTTAATAAAAATGCATTTTTTCACACTTTTTTAAATGTTAACGAGATATATTGTAATCAATAAATCCTTTTAATATTGTTATATTAATGAATAATTCAGATTGTTTTGATTAATTTAGTATATTTCTTAAATAATATGTAATGTTAAATTTTTTGAATTACAATACTATAAGAAAATATGTCACATCAACATATGCGATGTTATCTAAATTCAAATCAAAAGGTTATATAGCATTGCTATAATGGATAGATTTTTCAAAGTACAATAGTAGCTAAAAAATAATTTGAAATGTGTACAAACAAAATTTTCAAATCATGACAAGTACTCACACTTCCTACTTAAAATCTCACATGTTTAATTTTACCATTTTGTTAGTAATGACCCAGATGGACCTTCTTAACTGGATGTATAAAGACGAATACTTCAAGTGTTTATAATACATCAAGTATCTTGTCTACTACTCCAATGGGTTTCATCTTACTATGCAAACTGTAATACTCGGACATTTGGAAAAAAAACAACTAATCTAAAATTTATAATAATACAACAAATAAAGGATAAATTCCTTACTATTAATCAATATTTAGATTAACTTGATTATCAAATTTAGATTCAACGTCAACAATTGATAAACCAAGCCTTATATAAAGACTTGGTCAATGTCGGAGTTACTAAAACCCAATAATTTGCCGCTATCTCCAAATGTGGAAGACGTCATCAAATTGCTAAATTCTTCCCGTGCATTTATATAACACTCAACTCATTGCAGTGACTAGTACCAAACCCCAAAGAGGAAATGATGCATATGTCGACAAATAAAAAGGTTAGGCTTAATGCCTACTAAGTTCAATAGTTTTCATCATAAGTATATAACAGTAAAATTAAAAGAATGCTTATTAAATACAATGTATCAAATGAAATGCTTTTAACGTAAAAATAACATCTTTCCAAAAATCTATCATTTTTGTGATGAAAGCTTTAAATCAAAATACCCTATTGAATATAAATTTCAACGCCCATAACTTACTCAAAATGTGAATAAGGTTCAATGCTCAAATATCAAACTCGGATAAAACTCTATTATCCAAAAATACCAAAACATGGTTAAGTCTCAATAACCCAAAATCACAAATTATCAATAAAACTCCATACTAAAAAACGTCACCGAAAATAATGGATAAAACTCTATACCGAAAACAACACCATCAAATGACGGGGGAGAACCGTTTCCGTCGATGATGGTATAACACAAAATAAAACTTATTTTCAACGTTATCGAGTAGCGCCCTACGATCAGGTCCTAGTGTATAAACCGTCCAAGTTTCCACCGCAATACCTAAGGTCCTAGAGCCTGAGCCATTCGTTTTCATCTCCGCAATACCCCCGACGTTGATGCCTACTTAAATACCATAGCGATACACATACAAGCCAATGGTCTTGAGGCAAGTTTAGTTTGTATGCAACCGGTCTTACTCTTTCGAGTATTTCAAATGGACCAACGTACCTTGGGCTAAGTTTTCCTTTCTTTCCGAAGTGCACAACTCCTTTCCATGGAGATACTTTTAAAAAGACTTTATCACCCACTTGAAATTCCAACGGTTTCCTGCGGTTATCAGCGTAGCTCTTCTGACGATCTCTTGCGCCTTTAAGTCTTTCTTGGACGATCGAGATTTTGTCGGTTGTCTCCTGGATAATGTCGGGTCTAGTCAGCTGTCTGTCACCAATTTCCAACCAGTTGAGTGGGGTTCTACATTTACGCCCATACAAGGCTTCGTACAGTGCACACTGGATACTGGTGTGGTAGCCATTGTTGTAGGAAAATTCAACCAATGGTAGGAAAGTATCCCAACTACCTCCAAAGTCTATCACACAGACTCGTAACATATCCTCTAGCGTTTGGATAGTCCTTTCCGTTTGCCCATCCGTTTGAGGATGATAGGAAGTGCTTAAGTTCAACCTCGTGCCTAGTGCCTTTTGAACTGATCGTCGTAATCGTGAAGTAAAATGGCTATCTCTATCTGAGATGATAAAAATAGGTACTCCATGACGCGATACGATCTCATTGATATATAATTGTGTAAGCCTTTCCGTACTGAAGTCTTCTTGAACAGGTAAAAAGTGCACGGATTTTGTAAGCCGATCCACTATGACCCAAATTGAGTCATGTCCTTTCCTAGTCCTAGGTAACTTAGTAACGAAGTCCATTGATATCTGATCCCACTTCCATTGAGGAATCTCTGGTTTCTGAAGGAGACCAGACGGTTTCTGATGCTTAGCTTTTACCCTTGCGCATGTTAAGCATCGGCTTACGTACAAAGCAACGTCCTTCTTCATTCCTAGCCACCAATAATACTCTCTTAGCTCTTTGTACATCTTATCGGTTCCTCGGTGAATTGAGTAGCTTGTGCGATGTGCTTCCTCCAAAATTGTTGACCGAAGGCTGTCGTCTTTTGGTATCCAAACTCTATCTCTGAAGTAACGCACCCCATCTGCTCGAGTTTCGAATTCCTTCTCTAAGTGGTGTAGGGTCTCGTTCCTCAGATTCTCCGTTTTCAACGCCTATTATTGAGCTTCAAGAATTTGCGATTTATGTTCGTTTGAATCAACATCCCCATGGCTTGTACCCTTGACGGTTTTACCCTTTCTTTCCGACTTAATGCGTTTGCAACCACGTTAGCTTTCCCCGGGTGGTACTTTATTTCACAGTCATAATCGTTTAGAAGTTCGACCCATCTCCTTTGCCTCATGTTCAACATCTTTTGGTCTAGGATATATTGAAAGCTTTTGTGATCAGTGAAGATGGTGCATTTGGTGCCGTAGAGATAATGTCTCCAAATCTTGAGTGCAAACACCACTGCTCCAAGTCGTGACTAGTGTAGTTCTTTTCATGAACCTTGAGTTGCCTTGATGCATAAGTAATGACCTTGTCATTTTGCATCAGCAGACATCCCAAGCCTTGGTGTGACGCATCGTAGTGTACCACAAATTTCTCTGTACCTTTTGGTAGCGCTAAGATCGGTGCGTGACATAGCTTATGCTTGAGCAATTGGAACTCTTCTTCTTGCTTTTCTCCCCACATAAACTCCTTATCCTTCTGGGTTAATGCCGTCAGTGGTTGTGCGTCTTGGAGAAATTTGAAATAAAACGACGATAGTAACCTACTAAACCGAGAAATTGGCGAATTTCTGTCGGTGTCCTTGAGGCTTCCCACTTCTTTATAGCCTCAACTTTGGCCGGATCAACATGAATTTCCTGCTCATTTACCACATGACCAAGGAAGTGCACTTCACGAATCCAAAATTCGCATTTGGAGAATTCGGCATACAATTTCTGATCCCTTAACAGCTCAAGTATCAACTTTAAGTGCTGCTCATGCTCGTCCTTGTTTTGCGAATAGATCAATATGTCATCTATAAATACAATCACGAACTTATCCAAATATGGCCTACATACTCTATTCATTAAATCCATGAAGACTGTCGGCGCGTTAGTTAACCCAAAGGGCATAACTAAGAACTCATAATGACCATAACGAGTCCTGAACGCCGTCTTATGAATATCTACCTCACGGACCATCATTTGATGGTATCTGGATCGAAGATCGATCTTTGAGAAGTAAGTGGCACCTTGAAGTTGGTCGATCAAGTAATCGATTCGGGGAAGGGGATATCGGTTTATTGATGGTCAACTTATTGAGTTCCCTCTAATCGATGAACATCCGAAGGGACCCGTCTTTCTTTTTAACAAATAGTACTGGAGCTTCCCAGGGTGAAGAGCTGGGTCTGATGAATCTTTTGTCGAGTAGCTCCTTAAGTTGTTCTGACAATTCTTTCATTTTCGATGGTGCCAAACGATAAGGTGATTTGGCAACAGGCGCTGCTCCAGGAATTAAGTCAATGTGGAATTCGACTTGCCGTAACGGGGGTAATCCTGGTAGCTCATCGGGAAATACCTCGGGAAAATCCCGAACTATGGGAAAATCTTGGATGCGTTTCTCTTCGATTTCCTTATCCACAATGTGGGCCATAAATGCGACATATTCCTTTTTCAAGTATTTCTGCATCTTCATGCCTGTTACTAACTTGAAATTTCTCTGGGACTTCTCTCTGTGCACCACGAGCGTTTCACTTTCTTTTAAAATTCGAATGGTCATCTCAAAACAACATATCTCGGTTCGATTTTTGGATAGCCAATCCATACCCACAACTACATCAAAGCTTCCTAATTTGATTGGAATAAGGTTTATGCTAAAGTCTTGTTCGGCTAAACGTAAGGTACAATTCGTGATTACATCTTTAGTCCTAACTTCCTGTCCATTAGCAAACTCGATAACGAAATCTTCTTTAAGCTTTTGTGACTTTAAACTAATCTTTGGTCTAAATTCTAGTGACACGAAGCTCCTATCTGCTCCAGAATCAAATAATACGGATGTGTAATGATTGTTCAGGAGGAATGTACTTGTGACCACGTTCGGGTCTTGCCTGGCTTCTTTTACCCCAATCTCAAACGCTCGACCTCGTGCTTGTCCTTTTTGATTTCTTTGGTTGACTGGTCGTGATGGGTTAGTAACTGGCCCTCGGTTCAGTCTCGGTCATGCATTTCTGAAGTGATCCGGACTTCCGCACTCATGGCATGTTCGTCTCCTTCCGCTCTTGCAATCTTTAGCGAAATGACCTCCTTTGTTGCATCTAAGACAAATGATGCATCTCCCGCCATGGTGATTATTGCGCTTGTCACACTTAGAGTAAGTTCCCTTGCCCTTTTCTGCTGTTTGTGTCTGAGCCCCAAAGTTTCTTATCACTTTTTGGGCCTTACTGCCCCTCTCGCTGTAGTTCTTTCTCACAGGCTACTCCATTCTTCTCTTACCCTTGACTTTATCATTCGCAAATGATCCTGACCGAATAACATTGTTGGTGAGTTTTGTCGCTAAGTTCACAGCGTCCTGAAGTGTTTTTGGATTAGCCGAAGTCACATTCCCCCGTATTTCTTGAGCTAAACCCCAGACATAACGGTCAATTCGGTTCTCTTCGGGTGATACTAAGTGTGGCACCATTTTTGCCAGCTCATGAAAGCGAGCAATGTATGAGTCTACATCACTTCCCTTCATTTCGTAATTCCACAATTCTGCTTCTAACTTCTGGATCTCGCTCCTCGGACAGTACTCTTCCTTGAGTAATTTCTTGAATTCTTCCCACGTAAGTCTGTTGGTTACTTCCCGACCTCGGGTTTGTATCTGGGTATTCCACCACGTCAATACCCGTCCTTGCAGTAAACATGCTGCAAACTCCACTTTGCTCCCTTCAGCACATTTACTGATATGAAGGACGGACTGCATTCCTTCAATCCAAGTAAGTAATCCCACGGCTCCTTCTGTCCCATGGAATTCTTTTGGGTTGCAAGCCCTAAAGCCTTTGTATGTACAATCTCTATTTGCTGATGTATCATGGTTGTTTGCTTGGTTAGCATTCAAGCCTGCTGCTACTTGGCTAACTATATTAGGAAGGGCCGCAATAATTTGCTCGGACACAAGTCTCACAATTTTGGGATCTTCTCTTCTTGGAGGCATATTTCTAACGCACAAATTTTAAATTGAAGTTTGGTTATTTTTACTATTTTATCATTGTATCTACTTTATTGAATTATGTTGAATTATGCATGGCATAATACAATCATATAGACATGCATCCATGGCAATATATAATAACTTGTAATAATAAAGGCATTCTATCATTAATCAACATAATTTAACAAAAATAAAAACCCATATCATCCATAAAGAAAATAAAGACGTGCAACAAAAAGAAAGAAATTGTTCATAAGTCACGACTACATATCCTAAAAGAAGATTCTAAGTTTGATCTATCAAAAGCTTAGTAAAATAGAGTCTTCTAGCGCATTAGACTCCAAACAAGTAGTCCCATCACTATCACCAAAACTCCAGCTAACACCGCCAAGTATATATATAACCTCCTAATCGCTCCCCTAGCGGTGTTAATCAACTCCAACGAGCGATCTATCACATTGTCTTGTGTGCCTAGGGACATAATCACCCCGTCGGCAAAGTGTCGATGATGATCCAACCTAAGCTCATATATCTTTAGGTCTTGGGCGATGCCCAAAACCCATAGGTTCTCTAAGGTGGTCATACCCGGAGAGCGCTCCGTTGAGGCCCTGGTAGTAGGTGGGGGCATCACGCTACGGGTGCGCGACTGAGATGACTCCCTCCCAACTACGGAAGGGGCGGAGAAAGACACACTTATGGGCGGAGGAATACTCTTTCGAGCGGTGGCCCGAACTCTAACTCCATGTGCCGCTAATGGATGCGCGGGCATAGAGCAGGGCGGCACGGGGGTAGGTGATCGCGCCGGGGACTCGACGACATCGTCGCCACTATCGTAAGTATGCTCGGAGGGGTCGTACTCTTCGGAGTTCGAGTATTCATTAGTTGACGACATAGTGCTGCGATATTTAACAAAATTTAAATTTTTGAACGAATCATAATAAATATAAAAAAAGATGCAATGTTTATGCAAAGCCACACATGCAAATCGTGCTTTTCTTATTTGAGTAAGACGTTCTTAACTTTAGACGAACACTTAACATAACCGGTCCGTGTCTCTCCTTCTACATGCTTAATTAGACATACATGATCAGGCTCTGTCTAATTAGAGTATGCTAAGAAAGCACTCATTCTAGTTATATTAGTATTATGTTCGTTTTGAATTTTTGAGACTCTTTTAAGAAAATTATTTTGTAAAGTTTTGGGTTATAGTGTATGGTTTTCTTAGAAAACCAATATTCTCTATAACCTACAGCTCTGATACCAAATCTGTCACACCCCGCTATAGCGGAAACACGAGGTATGGCAAGTAGAGTCTCATAGCAATAGAGTATAAATAACACCACCATACATTATAATTACATTACATCAGTAGCCAAAGTTTACATTCCCAAAACGACAAGTTTGTAAATTATAACGAAAAATTCGAAGGTGATGATTGAAATGCGTTTTCTTTTAAATGCCACCATATGCCTTCCTTACCCCTGAAAAGCACGTTAAAACAAGTGTCAACTACAAGAGTTGGTGAGTTCACAGGTTTTCAATGTACAACAAATTTTTAAGCAATAATTAGTTCGAGTAAGTCTTTTACTTACTCGCAACAACTTTCATACGTGTAGCACTTTTAACGAGGCACAATCTACTCCAAGTAATTTTAAGTGTTGGGCCACTACTAAACCTGCGACAACTACGCCCTTTATACCGAACAATCTCAGCGGTGGTGTTTAAAACACATGGATAGAACCCGTGTTTTAGTTAAATGCACCCCTACTCGTCAGTAAAAGGTGGGATTGTCAATCCAAATAGCGCTATCCACTTAAACTATCGGCTCATACGAGTTAATAAGTAGTGTAACCAAGTGGGACTTTTTAATTAACCCAAACACAATTTTTACTAGCGTACATGGTGTTAGTGCTCGTATTCACAATTCCATTTTATTGCATATTTCATATAATCAATTTGTATGCACGATTTAATAACATTGTATATTTCATACAATCAACAACTACTTTTATACGCGCTTTTCCCCAAAAAAATGATGGATTTAAAAAAAGGGGCCGTGAACACTCACCTCTTCTGTCACGGTGAAGATGGTTGAGTGATCGAATGGTACGTCTTCGTAAAATCCTTTTAGTGAATCCCTATAGAAAACGAACGGTTGTCAACGTGTTCGGTTTTTAACTCTTAAAGGTTAAGGTTACTATTCTACCTTTACGTCTTCTAAAATGCCTCTTTATGTTCTTAAGAATAAAAAAAATCAGGTTTTAAGCACTTTATATGCTTATTATAGGGTTTATGGTTTAAGAGTCTAATCTTTAGTGGTTTTAGGAAATCATGCATTCTGACAGAATCTTTGTGACTCAAAAATGTCCATGGTTCACCCTCATCCAAGAAGTATATTTTCCAGAATTTCTATATGTTTTAGTATACTGAGTTAGGATCATATGACCAAAAATCAAGATTTTTGGATGAGTGGAAGGGTCTCAAACAAATTTTACCAAAACAGTGGTTATAGCTTTCAAAACCGAAAATCCCTTCTTAATGTTACACTCTTTTGAAAAAGTTATACTTATTATTTTTCAGTGGTTCATGAACAGTTTTAAAGCTAACACATAAGGCTAGTGTTTCCAAAAAGAATCACTATATTTGGTTGTATAGTTTGGTCGTTATGGTGGTTTAAACATGCATATGAAAATCTGTCAAGTCTGGACATATTGCACACTTATTTTGTAAAAATTGGTTGAACCCCTAAATCACCATGTTTTTGGGTGGGGTTAGACTCTTTTGAAATCTAACACTTTAATCCATACGCAGAGGTAAAATTTCATGAGTTTTGATGTGTCTTCTAAGAGTTATAGATGAACAATTAGACACAAAATTTCTGACCGACCACTGTTGCACACCAAATTTATTTTGGGTGTTGTGAGGTCATAATGTCATATTTTCTCATGATTTCACTTAGGTTTGAAAGCTAATACACTAAATATTATTGAGGAAAAAGATTCATGCTTATTGGGTCCATAAACAACCAGATATGGTCGTTCCAAACTTATGCAATGATTCTGTCCAGGAGAAAAGTCAATCTTTTATGCAAAAATGGACTTTTATGCATCATAATTTCCAAAAATGATGATTTTATGAAAGGAAACCACTCTACTATTCAATATTAAAGTAAGAACATATAAAATATAGTAATTTTGTTATCAAAAATGAAAGAGAACTCAAATTCCGTAAGAAACACAAAAATGCAAAAAAAAAAAAAAAATGAAGGTTTTTCTTGCTTTTCAAAAGTTCTAGATGGTTAGGTCACGGATTTTCACCGTATTAAAAACATTTTTCATGTCTTTGGTGTAAAATCTACCATTTGAACTTAGAATGAAGAACAACTCTCCTTTGTAAACAATAAAGTATGAAAATGACAAGAAAATGGCACTAAAAATGCATAAAATAAAGCCAAAACACTAACAAGTGTTCTTACCTTTTATTAAAAGAAGATGATCCAAATTTTCTTCAAGTTTTGCTACTTGAAATTTTCTTTTCTATGATTGATATGGCTGAATTTTCTTTCTTGAAGAAGAAGATGGAGGGAGGGAGTTGTAAGTGAAAAGTGAGGGAGAGTAAGGAAATGAAAGGTTGAGAAATGAGTATTTTAAAAATTGAAAATGTATTTATATGGAGAGGGGAGGAG
>NW_020201661.1:30522-44159 GCF_001531365.2 Cynara cardunculus var. scolymus
ATTCAAAATGTATTTATATGGAGAGGGGGGGGGGGGGGGGGGCGGCCACTGATGGGCCTATCTCTAATTTTTTTTTTGTAAAATTAGTCCATAATTTAATGAGTTGGGTATTTTTGTGTGAAATTGAGAAAAATGCCCAAATTCCTATTTTATGAGATAAATAAATTCATAAAATATAATTCAAGTAAAAATATTAAAATATGTAGACTCTCTATTTTATGCAAGTTTTAATATTTTTTGGAGTGTTTGTTATTTTATAAGACGATTCGGTTCGTTACGGGTAGTAACAGTGTTTTCTATGCAACCTACCGGGATTTCTAACTACTTAAGCTCTAATCGCTCTACTTGAGTGTTAATAATATTTCTAAAGTGCTATCTAAGTACTAACCTGGTATTTAAATTTCCGGATGTCACAGCTTCCCCCTGTTAGAGGAATTTCGCCCCAAAATTTAACTGTTGGTATCACCAATTGGTTCTTTCATAAAAAGCTGCGGGTAATTATTTTTCATAGAGTCCTCCCTTTCCCATGTGTACTCGGGTCCATGCCTTGAATTCCATTGAACTTTCAGGATCAGAATCTTACTATGCCTTAGTTGTTTGACTTTATAGTCGAGGATTTCGATCGGCTCTTCAACGAAGCGTAACCGTTCATTAATTTGAATGTCCTCCAAAGGTAGAACCAATGATTCATCGGTTAAACATTTCTTAAGGTTTGATACATGAAATGTATCATGGATGGCACTAAGCTCTTGAGGCAAGTTTRGTTTGTATGCAACCGGTCCTACTCTTTCGAGTATTTCAAATGGACCAACGTACCTTGGGCTAAGTTTTCCTTTCTTTCCGAAGCGCACAACTCCTTTCCATGGAGATACTTTTAAAAGGACTTTAACACCCACTTGAAATTCCAACGGTTTCCTGATGATCTCTTGCAGCTTTAAGTGTTTCTTGGACGATCGAGATTTTGTCGGTTGTCTCCTGGATAATGTCGGGTCTAGTCAGCTGTCTATCACCAATTTCCAACCATCTGAGTGGGGTTCTACATTTACGCCAATACAAGGCTTCATACGGTGCACACTGGATACTGGTGTGATAGCCATTGTTGTAGGAAAATTCAACCAATGGTAGGTGAGTATCCCAACTACCTCCAAAGTCTATCACATAGGCTCGTAACATATCCTCTAGCATTTGGATAGTCCTTTCCGTTTGCCCATCCGTTTGAGGATGATAGGAAGTGCTTAAGTCCAACCTCGTGCCTAGTGCCTTTTGAACTGATCGCTTTTGAATAAATGTTTTCGGGAAGTGAAGTATTTTTTTTGGAAACGAGTATATTCTCTGAATAGGTATTTCCTCATATTTTACTTGCGTAATTTCTCATCGAACATAACTCCAATACCTGTTTCAGCTATTCTTGAAACTGTTATTATCACGTCTCCTAAAATAATATCATTTTCGGTGATAATATGCTCGTTAGTAATCAAAGTTTGTTTTCTGACTTTTTTTACATTGATCGATACACATTCATTAATTCTTAGAAAATTTGAATTTGTAAACTCGTACTTACAGATCTTCATTCATTTCTCTCACATACTGAAAAATCTCATTTTGAACATTACTCCTTCATTGTTTGTACTTAAAAGCCAAATATCTTGATAAATTTTTTATCTGATCAATGTGCTTTATGTGCAATAATATTTTTGATCAATTGTTTGTGATCAACTGAGCATACTGATAAATTTAGGAGGGACTGAGTGCTTTACAGAAATACCTCTATGGATATTCAGAACCGACAAACCTACCTAAGAGGACAACCATATCTGAGTGAGTTTAAATTCAAAAAGAGTTTGTGTGTTGAGACTAAAATGAAAAAAAGAGGGCTAGTTGCTGATAGCTGAAAGAATTCATGAGAGTTGTGTCAGGATTAAAAGATTACAAGAATCTTGTTCTAAACCTCAAATTATCGGGCATACCACATAATCTATTAGTTCTCAATTCTTTCGAGACTAATATTGAAAAAGGCAAAGCCCAGGCCAATTCTTGTCACAACCCCACCAGCTACTCAATTATCTCTTAACAGATAAGTGTTTCAATAACACTTGGGGTACGCAGCTCACAATCTATCAATTTCTCATTCGGAGAAAGTTGATATTAAAATCCAAAGGATATATGTCCCCCCCCCCTTCAAGTCTTTTTGATCACGCATTGAGTCTGAAAAATTTGTGTAGTCCACACGATTTATCATTTTGAGCCTAAACAAAAGCATATATTGCTTTATCATTCTACACTACACATGATTTTGCATTTTATATGTTATTTTGCCGAAACATTCATAGATATGCTATTATTAAGCTATCAATGATTGAATGTTAGACCTGGTGAGACAAACCTCATAAAGTCTCATATATGAAGTACATCCATTGTACTGAGTATATATGTTTTACTCACACGCTAATCTTTTTATAAGATTGTTAGGACTGAGAATCAATGTAAAATTGTATTCGTCTTGAAAGTTAATTTTGTCTATAATTGTGTAAAAGTCATCGTGTTTGACTTTTCATAGGACTGTTTGACTTTGACTTTTGTCTATAGGTTTGACCCTATATAAAGGGTGTTGTCTTTGTAATTTTGAGTAGGAGTTTAATTGTAAAATCAGTTTTTATGTAATAAAGTTTGACCAAGTTTTAGATCTAGACTTTTCTCTCAACTCTCAAAGTGTTCATACAAGAATAATCAAATTTGTCATTGTTGAAGAGCTATCTTGAAGATTGATTAAAGTGGGACTATCAATTGGTATCAGATCTTGAATTGTAGGAAATCACAAAGAAGAAATCAGAGATTTTGAAGATTTTTCGGAGATTATTTTCTGGAATTTTTTTTTGTTCTTCGTGTTCTTATTTTTTTAAGTTTGATCCATATTTTTTAATTATTTTTTGTGTTTTCGTGTTAAAATCGTGATCAATCTATGCGGAATTACATTGTATTCGCCTTGAAAGTTAATTTTGTTTATAATTGTGTAAAAGTCATCGTGTTTGACTTTTCATATGACTGTTTGACTTTGACTTTTGTCTATAGGTTTGGCCCTATATAAAGGGTGTTGTCTTTGTAATTTTGAGTAGGAGCTCAATTGTAAAATCAGTTTTTACGTAATAAAGTTTGACCAAGTTTTAGATCTTGACTTTCTCTCTCAACTCTCAAAGTGTTCATACAAGATTAATCAAATCTACCATCGTTGAAGGGCTATCTTGAAGATTGATTAAGGTGGGACTATCAAAGATTGAAAACAATTTCATAAGTTGAAATTGGTTGTTACCTTCCCATTCCCTTAATCTTTAAATATTATACAAGTGGATTTGAAATGATCTGCTTACAATTTTTTATGAATTGACGGTTTTCACTTAAAGATTTCATTCATTCAAATGTATGATGTAATGATTCTCATTTCATCGTAAGGGGGAGTATGTTTTAATGAATGAAATGTTCAATTCCGAATGATATAATGGGAATTTGTTGTAAAGATCAAGGGGGAGTAACAACAAAGATCAGCAAAAGACTCAAAGGAGTGTGACTGAAGATAATTACTGAAGACTATTCATATGCTATATTGTCCGAGAGTTTTTGAATGTGAATATCATTGTTTCAAAAGTTTATTGACAAAGATTTCTTATCGATGAGAAAGTTGTGAATTTTTTTACTTACAGTGATAACACTTCTGTAACACCCCCAAACACCACATTTGCACATAACACATATTTCATTACATAGAACTACAGTTTACACTACAATGGTACCACTAGTACAAGGATTCCTATATGTACAAAATCTGCATATGAAAAATTCCAAAATAAATCCTATACTAACACATGTATAACAACATGTATCTTCAAAAACAAGCAATCTCATGCAGATCTTCAAAAGCACATATCAGATTAGGAAAATAATCACATTTTCCCATTCCCTTTACTATCCCTGGACACCGTAGTTCCTGCATTGCATATTTTAGAGACAGAAAATCAGGGTTAGACCAGAAGGGTCTAGTGAGTAAATCCCTTCATTACATTTGCAGGGTGATAAACACCAAAAACTTGATAAAATAACTTTACTCAGAGATATTTGCATTTCAACCAAACAATGCAGTCCTCAAGAAAATGAATAATAGGTTAAACTCTATAACATCAGTACTTATTACAAATGCATCTGCTTAAAGATTCAATATTCCCAAAATAGAATTATCTTTGCAGCCAAAGTCTCTTTAATTCATTAGACTAAAAACATTACCTTCAAAAAGATCAGAATTCCTCTGTATGTATTATTAATGGAAAGATTTTAAGGCAATATTTGCCCTTTATGACAAATCATTTTCCTCATCTCAATAACATCTACATTATTATTTCTAATAGGAATAATATCTCTGATTCATCAGGTCACAAAGAAATAATGATTCGAAGTTATCAAATCCAATTAGTAACAATAATAAGAGTTATAATAATATCCACATATGATAATGCCTCCCTTATTCCAAGTACACCACTCCTTGATATGCCACCCTTGTTCCTCCATCAAAACATGGTTACTTATCAGAACAGACAAAATTCTCCACGTCTGAAAGTACCCATTCCCAGTTCCAAGCCAGAACAGACAAAAGTCACCACGTCTAGGGGAACTACCTCTTAAAACAAGTTTCATACCAAGACAAACATATGTCACCACGCTTGGTAGAAACAGTTCATAAAATCCAATTCCATACCAAACCAGACTTACGTCACCACACTTGGTAGGAATGTTTCCCAAAATATATTTTCATACCAAAACAAACATACGTCACCAGGCTTGGTAGAAACTATTTCCCAAAATCCAGTTCCATACCAAAACAGAATTACGTCACCACGCTTGGTAGGAACATATCTTTTTATTTAAAAAGATATAAAATATCCCTTTTTGAAATAACATATATCAAACCCAATAATAGACATTATTAAATTGTATAAATGTCTAGAATGCTCAACACATGAAAAATTATAACAAATATAAGTCACCCGGACAAGTTATCCGGACAAACAATCCGGACAAGTCCTTTGTCCGATTTACATATCCGGACAACACTTAGTTTTTGTCCGATATACTAATCCAGGCAATGCTTGGTCGATTTAAGACTAAATCAAACGACCCTTGATCGGTTTAAAACTAAATCGCACAACACTTGATCGTATTTCTACTTCTTCGTTCAAAACCATTGATCGATTTACATAATTAAAATTTACTAACTCCCTAAATCGCACAACACTCTGTTTGGTTAACATTTAAATCAGACAACACGTATCTGGTTTAGAAACAATCCAGACAACACTATGTCCGGTTTAGAAACAATCCGGACAACACTATGTGCGGTTTATGTTTAGTCCGGTCACCCTTTGCCCGGATAAAACTCAAATCGCACAAAACTAATTATGAAGATAATAGGCAGTTCTTTCTAAATCAAATACCAAAATTTAAAGAGATTTTGAGAAATTAGTCACCTTTATGCAAATTTTCATATTTGAAACAGATGAAGAATGCAAGATCGATATGCTTATCCGGATGACCCTTCACTCTAATACTCTTGATTTCAAAATGAGGCAAGAAAACTCTTCTAAATTCTCAAAACCCCTTACTTATACTTTCCAAATATGGAAAGTTGGCTACTACCACCTTTCTTTACATGCTTTGCATATTACCAAAATACTAACCAATGCATATACATACATATATATATATATATATATGTATTCATACCTCATGCATGGAAACATATTCATGCACATACATACTCATCTAATGCATATAATCATATTATATGCATATGCACCCAAAAAATAATGCATATATTCCCCCGCATGAAAATACTCACAATTTAAGCTCATGTAAGCATGTATCTACGCAATCAATTAATCACATAACAAATATCTCATGTGATAACCAGAACCTGGTCATCACATTATCCACTCCTCAAAAGAATTCCGTCCCGAAATTCCTTTATTCGAAGAGCCACAGGTATTCTGATTTCATTTTCAATTCCAATTCCCAAGTTGCTTCTGGTCCTTTGTGAAACTTCTATTGTACTTTAAACAACCTGATTTCTTTGTTTCTCAATACCCTGCTTTTTCGGTCAATCACGGCTTCTGGTGTTTCCACAAAGTTCAACTTACTGTCTAGTTTGACTTCTGGTAGCGGTAAAGCGAGACTCGGATCAGCTAAACATTTCCGCAATTTTGATACATGTAAAGTATTATGGATCAGACTTAGTTCTTCTGGTAGCTCTAACTGATAAGCCACCGGCCCAATTCTTTTACATATCCTGAATGGCCCAACATATCTTAGAATGAACTTACCTTTCTTTCCAAATCTGACAATACCATTCCATGGAGAAACTTTCAACATCACAAAATCACCTAACCAAAACTCAATCAGCTACCGACGATTATCAGCATAACTTTTCTGGCGATCTTGTGCTATTCTGATTCTTTCACGGATCTATTTAATCTTTTTCAAAAGTCTCTTGAACAATCTCAGGACCCGTCAACTATCTTTCACCTACCTCGTTCCAACATAACGGCGTTCGATATTTACGTCCATACAATACTTCATACGGTGCCGCATGGATGCTGGAATGATAACTGTTATTGTGTGCAAACTCTATAAGTGGCAAATGATCTTCCCATGATCCCCTGAAGTCAATGATACAGCTTCTCAACATGTCTTCGAGAGTCTGGATAGTTCTTTCACTTTGCCCACCAGTTTGCGGATGATAAGTTGTGCTTAACCGAATTTCAGACCCCAGAGCTTTCTATAAACTCTCCCAAAACCTTGATGTAAAGCGACTATCTCTATCGAAGATAATAGATAATGGAACACCATGCCTGGTTGCAATCTCTTTAATATAAATCTATGCCAGCTTTTCTAGAGAGTATCCCTGTCTTATAGGTAGAAATGTGCAGATTTAGACAGGCAATCAACAATTACCCAGATCGCGTTATACCCCTTTGGAGTTCGAGGTAACTTTATGACGAAATCCATTGTAATATGATCCCACTTCCATACAGGAATCTCCAAAGATTGAAGGCTTCCATATGGCTCATGATGTTCAATTTTAACTTGTAGACACGTTATACATCGTTCCACATATCTAGCTATATCTTTCTTTAATCCGGGCAACAAATAAAAAGATTTCAGATTTCTATACATCTTATTAATACATGGATGAATAGAATATCGGGACTTATTACATTCATTCAAAATAACTTTCCGGATATCCCCAAAACATGGTACCCAAATTCTCCATTGAAAGCACATAATTCCTTTGTCATTTGGTTCCAAAGTTGAAATCATCTAACCTAACCTTTCTGACTTGACAAGATCTTCTTTCATAGCTTCTTTCTGACATCTCAGAATTTCTTTATGGATATCAAGGACTAAACTTATTCTCGTTGTTACAGTTTTAATAGTCCTACTTCTTCCTTTTTCATACTTAAGGCGTCAGCTACCACGTTGGCTTTCCCTGGGTTGTAGAGGATTTAAAAATAATAATCGTTAACAAGTTCAATTCACCGACGTTGTCGCATATTTATTTCTTTCTGGTTGAACAGATGCTGAAGACTTTTGTGATCTGTATAAATCTGGTATTTTGTTCCCAGAAGATAATGCCTCCATATGTTTAGAGCAAACACCACCGCGGCTAACTCCATATCATGAGTCGAATATTGTTTCTCATGATCCTTCAATTGTCTTGACGCATAAGAAATCACCTTTCTTCTTTGCATCCGAACACACCCCAATCCTAGTTTCGAATCATCACTATACACTACAAAATCTTCTGACCCATCTAGTAGAGTTAATATCGGCGCATTGCAGAGATGATCTTTTAAAAGTTGGAAGGCTGCTTGTTGTTCTTCCTCCCACTGAAATTTGACATTCTTCCGAGTCAATTTGGTCAATGGCACGGCTATCTTAGAACAGTCCTGGATGAACTTACGATAATAGCCTCCTAATCCCAAAAAGCTTCGGACTTTAGAAGGAGTCTTTGGAGCTTCCCATTTTTCAACTACTTCGATTTTGGCTGGATCTACCTTTACCCCTTCCTCTGATATAACATGACCCAAGAATTGAACTTCCTTTAACCAGAACTCACACTTGAATAAGTTTGCATATAACTTTTCTCTTTTTAGCAATTCCAATATCAGACAAAGATGTTCTGCGTGTTCCTCTTCGGTCTTAGAGTATATAAGAATATCATCAATAAATACAATAATGAATTTATCATGATATTTCTTACATACCCTATTCATCAAATCCATAAAGGTTGCAGGAGCATTAGTTAAGCCGAATGGCATAACTAAGAATTCATGATGGTCGTACCTGGTTCTGGAAGCTGTTGTAGCGATATCTTCTTTTCTGACCTTCAGCTGATGATATCCTGATCTTAAGTCAATCTTGGAGAAATAACTTGCCCCCACCAGTTGATCAAACAAGTCATTAATCCTTGGCAGAGGATGCTTGTTCTTGATTGTCAACTTGTTCAATTGACGATTATCTTTCTTCTTGACAAATAGGACCGGAGCACCCCAAGGTGAAGTGTTGGGTCGAATAAATCCTTTATCAGTTAAATCCTTTAACTGAGCAACCAATTCTTTCAATTTTGACAGAGCTAATCTGTACGGCGCCTTGGCTACTGGTGCTGCCCTCAGTATGAGATCGATTTTGAATTCAGTAACTCTGTCTGGCGGTAGACCAGACAAATCTTCTGGAAAGACTTATGGGTATTTATTAACAATTTGTATTAATTCATGTTTCCCTTTTTCTTTCTTCGCATCAATCACATATGCCAAACACCCCTGACACCCCTTTCGGATATACTTTCGAGCTTTTAACATAGACAAAAGAT
The DNA here is from genome assembly GCF_001531365.2 of Cynara cardunculus var. scolymus. Lineage (NCBI taxonomy): Eukaryota > Viridiplantae > Streptophyta > Magnoliopsida > Asterales > Asteraceae > Cynara > Cynara cardunculus. Next base: position 39,434 of record NW_020201661.1, read on the forward strand.
TAGTATGATGATTCTGACGATCACCATAAACAATAATTGTTCCTCGATCTGGCAGAGTAATTCTGATCATTTTCTTATTACAAACAATACTAGCCTGGTGCTCTGCCAACCAATCCAATCCATACCCACTACTATATCAAAGTCTTTCATCGTCATAGGGAACAGTCGAGTTGGTAACTTACACCCCTCAATAACAATAATACAATTATTGAATACTTTAGTAACATATTCCTGACTATTAGTAGCGTCAACTACTAATTCGTCATCAAGTAGCACAAAATTCAAACATGCAGATTGAGCAAATGATGGTGATATAAACAAAAAGTTTGCACCAGAATCAAACACCTTAGCACGTATAGAATTCAGTAAAAAGGTACCTGTTACCACATTTGGGGTTGCTTCTGCTTCATTTTTTTGTCATTTGAAACAATCTACCACTTACTCCACTCGTGCCTCCTCTCGGTGCATTAGGCCTTCCACGATTACTGGGAGCATTTCCTCCCATTGTCAAACGAGGAGCTCTTAGTTGTGGACAATTYGGTCGGATATGGTCAAGTGAATTGCACTGAAAACATATTTTGGGCATAGTGCAGTCCCTTAACAAGTGTGTTAGCTCTCATTTCTTTAAATGTAAAAGTATGGAAAAAGTAATACTGTAAGGGTTGACAGAAGATGATCGGTCACAGAAGACCACAGAGGACCAATAGCAGAAGATGCTCAAGCGTACAAGTCCCAAGTGACAGAACCTCTGCCGTGTCTCACAGAGGTTCTGGAAACTGGTCCTCTGGAAAGACAATGCTTCAAGACAAAGACGACAGAACCTCTGTCGTGTCTCACAGAGGTTTTGGAAGTTTTCTTCTACGTCATGTGTGCTCTCAAGTTATATCCAGCAGAGCCTCTGTGATGTCTTACAGAGGGTCTGCAACATATCTTCTGTCTAGATCTTCTTTAGCTGTTTTACTTAGGTCTTTTAGCTGCTCGTGCTTATCACGTGTTCTTGTTTGTAACTTATTTTGGTCGAACGACTTAGATTAATTTACCTTAGGTCGTGTCAGAAAACGGTTATTGACTTGTATAAATAGCAGTGTAGGCCCTTGTATTTCAGTGTGCTTCAATATTGTATTTGTTAATGTTTTCATCTAATTGAAAATCATTTGAAGCTCTCTTGTGTTCATCATTAATCTTCATCTATGTTCTTATTGATTTCTACTTTGGTTGATTATTATTATTTCTGCTCCATTCTCACTGTTAAACAGATCATCCAAGTAAGTAATCTTTACCAAGAATCTGAGTTAATCGATCCAACAATTGGTATCAGAGCGGGAATCAAATTTTTATTTGATTTATACTGTTCTTGGTATTCATCTTTATACACTCAAGAACACACAATCATCTTCTTCACCAAGTTACCCTGTTTTCACTGTTTTATCAATTTTCTTCACTTTCCTTTCGATTCTTCATCTTTCAACGGCAAATATGGCCAATACATCCTTTATGAGTACTGGTTCACAGTCTAAACCTCCTACACTCATTCGCGAAGAACACCCAAAATGGAAAGTTCGAATGGTGAACTTTCTCGAAGGGATTCATCCTAGAATCTGTGAGTTCCTGTACAACCCTCCCTTCATCCCAATGAATCTAATCCCTAGAGTTCCAGCAACTAGAACCACACCTGAAATACTTGAGCACTACGAACCGCGTCCTGAAGCAAACTGGAGCGACGAGGACAAGATTATCGTCGATTTGGGGAACAAATGCAAACGTTTATTGATTATGGCAATTCCTAATGACATCTTCAAGTGTATTGATCACTGTCAACTGTCCATGGAGATCTGGGCAGAACTRGAAAAGCAGATTGAAGGTGGAAGGAAAACGCTTAAGAACAATCGTGCAATCTGCATCGACGAGTACTACAACTTCAAGGCTAAAGATGGTGAGTCTTTGTCGGATACATACTCTAGGCTAAACATGTTAATCAGCAACTGTAAGAGGTTTGGAATCCCAAGAACAGCAGAGGAAAATAACTCACTATTCTTGAAAAGCCTTGGGGCTGAATGGATGAAYATCACAATGTCCATGAAGGCCATCCTGGATCTAGAAACATGGACATTAGCAAACTTGTTTGGATCTCTCAAGAGCCAAGAGTCCCAAGTTATGCAAATGAAGAAAAACTTTGGTAGCCCTCTGGCTTTAGTTGCAGAGGATGGGTGCTCTAGTAAGGGAAAGGAGGGAAAGGAGGTAAAGGAGAAGAAGAAGAAGAAGGTGGTGCTGGTTGCAGATAGTGACAACAGTTCTGAGGAAGAAGAGGTCTCCATGAAGGAGATGATGAAGACTCTTGCATTGATCACAAGAGAATTTAGGAAGGGTGGAGAAAGGAAGGAGTTTAAAAGCTTCAATCGCAGAAGCTTCACAGAAGGAGAGAGGTCAGAGAAGAAAGAGAAGGAGCAGAAGCCCTATCAGAGGGWTGARGAAYAGAGGAAGGAAGAGCCCAAAGATGGCTGCTTCAAGTGTGGCAAACCCGGCCACTATGCTGCAGATTGCTGGTCTAAAGGACCAAGGGCACCACAGAGGGGTCCGAAAGACGCAGCCTTTTACAAAAAGAAGGCTGAGTACTACCAACAGAAGTCCCTACTAGATCAATCTAGTGAGCTAGTCACAGACGAATCCTCAGACGATGATGATTAGAAGGGTCTTCTTGCATGGGAAGACTCAGACACAGAGGATGAACTCTTCTGCGGGATGGCTGACATTGAAACAGACTCCTCTGTGAGAAACGATCAAGAGGTATCTACTTCCTCCTCTTCTAACTCCTTTGATTTATYCACAGAGATCCTTGAAAATCTCGATACATGTCATTTGGAGCATCAAACTTTTAAAGAAAAACTTTCATTATGTGAAAAAGAAATAATTCTGCTCACAAAAGAAAGAAACCACTTTTTCAAGATGTTCGAAGAAGAGCAAACCAAGTTTTTAAACCTTGAAAATTCTTCAAAACTAAAGCTAGCCAAGGCTGAAAAAGATTTGAAAGTAAAGGTGGAAGAGTHGAGACAGATGGAGCACGAGAAATGTAATGTTACTTCTGTGAAGGAGTTCTTTCAAAAAGAAAGGGAATTTTTACATGAAGACATGCTTGACAGAGAGCTCAAAATAAAGAAATTTCAAGAGGCTCAAAACATTTATAAAAAGATAAAGGTCAACTTGGGCAGAAGAGGTATAGGTTTCTYGGAAATTGACAACAAACCTGGTTTCAAATCAAAGAAAACTTTAGAGAATACCTTTAGATCCTCAAACACTTTAAAGAGCAAAGTTTCTAATTCTAAGCCCAGCTTCAAGAGAAGGAAAATGTTGGTTGAACAAGACACTATATCGTGTTTATCTTTTGAAAATATAGCTTATGAAGACTATATTGATTCCTTCTCACCWTCTRCAAAGAAGGATTTCATTCCAAGAAAATTTATGAGACAGGATCAAATAGRAATTTTTAAGTTTGGTCAACYAGAATTTCAAGAAAACTGTTATTTTGGCAAACCTCTTGGACGAAAGTTGTCCGCAGAAGCTCTGGAATTCTTTCCCTCTTTTATCAAAGAGCCCTCTGTAAATGAGTCCCTCTTAGAAAATGTTTTTAACTCTAAGCTCTCTGGAAAGGCCACTTCTAAGCATGAAAATGCCTCAGATCTCAAAGCTAGTCCTACACAAGCTGTAGAGACTGCTAGTGATCTTGAGAAAGGTATGAAAGAAACTTCAAAGCAATGTAACTCTCAAAGCTCAGTCTCCAAGACACAGAAGCCTACTTACACTTGGCAGCAAAAAGAAAAATCGTATTTGTCTAACAAAGCTTCTGTTGTATTAAATGCAGGAAAACCTAAGGAGGGGCAAATACAGAAGGACCTTAAAAAGATTTTGAAAAAGGAGCATAGAATAGTAAAGGAATCTTGTGATAAGAGACCCAAATCTAGGAAGGGCTCTAAAAACAAATCATCTGTACCCTTCTTTGTGAAATCTAATGAAAATTTTATGCAAATTCCTTATGATGTCTCCTCTTGTAATTGCTTCGATTTCATGCATACTCCTTCTGCACACATCCACCACTCTTCCTATCGTGTCTCTCACCCTAAAAGTCAAGGCTCTGGGGAGAATAAGAGACAAATTGGCGTTTCTTCCAAGAAAATTAAAGCCAAATCTAAGGATGTTAATACATACTTAAAGCAATATAATTTTATAGGACCCAATTGGAAATGGGTACCTAAATTAAACGTTGTATGATTGCAGTTACAACAGCATGTGTCTACCTGGGTTGTTGACTCGGGGTGCTCGAGGCACATGACTGGTACAGTAGAGCTTTTGTCTTCTTATTTGCGTCAAGAAGGAGGCTCTGTGGCATTTGGTGGTAACCAGAAGAGGAAGATCAAGGGTTACGGGATGATTGTGAAGGGAGAGATCAAAATGAACCAGGTCTCTTACGTGGATGGGCTTAAACACAATCTCATCAGTGTCAGCCAACACTGCGACAACGGTTTGGATGTGCTGTTCAAGGTCAAATAATGTATCATGTACAAGGCTGATACTTTGATAGAAGTGGTGAGAGCCGACAGAAGGGGAGACTTGTACCTTCTGCGCTTTGACTCGTTATATGGCAAGGAAGAAGTTAGTCTCGTCTCCTCTATGAAGAACGAAGAAGCTTGGCTCTGGCATACCAGGTTTTGTCATCTCAACTTTCATACTCTTG
>NW_020201661.1:46565-51199 GCF_001531365.2 Cynara cardunculus var. scolymus
AAATTTTTTGAATAATTTTTCACTTGATTCTTTAGTCTACAGGTCTAACGAAGTAGAGGCATGCATGGTTCAAGGGGGAGTTTTGTGTTTTAAAAGGATAAAACCTTTTTGAAGAATAAATTGTTTTACTTCACATAAGTCTTTTCACAGAACCTCTGTGACTGCTTACAGAGGCTCTTTGAACGGATCTTCTAAAGGATTTTTAAATGGTTTTTAATTAAGGGGGAGCCAAGGATGCTGGCTGAGAGGGGGAGTTTTCAAATCAAAATTAAAACCACAGAAGGTGCAAAAACGTTCGAAGTATCTTGTTCTCAGAGGTCATCTCATCAGAACCTCTGGCGCTTCTAACAGAGGCTCTGTGAGTTGAGCTGAGCAAATACTCATCTCTCTGTGGATTTTCTAAAACCGTTTAGGTAAAAAGGTGTAACACTTATAAGAAGGCCTGACACATATCACAGAGGCTTTATAACCCTTAGGCCTCTGACAGAACTCTGTTAATAGTTCTTGTCAATTGATATGGTGCGCATGGTTCTATGGTTAAGGGTAAGAACAAACACGCGCGTGTCAGTAAAAAGAAGCGCACTTCATCAATCGCGCGTCTTCCCAATACGGCGTGTCATACGTTTTTTGAACCATTTTACACAAATCCACTCATCACACGACCTTTCATACTATAGACGGTTCAATTTTGAAATTCCTTACCTATAAATACCCTCCTTCCCCCCAAATTAAAACCTTACGCTCTCAAAAATCTCTCAAACACACAGACGAACCTGCAACCTGCAACTCTCAAAGCTTCCTGCAACAATGTCTTCCTCAAGTGACTCAGCTCAGTCCATTAACGCCTCAAGCGATAATGAGGTAACACAAGCTCAAGCCCTAACTTCGCACGCCATGTCCTTCGTGCAAAATAAATACGAAAAGATCGTATTAGTAAAAAAACCTAATAACTATTTCTTCGTCCCCTCAGGATTTCCTGATAATACCTTCACACTAATGGAAATACTAAGAAACCACCCTCTCTACTATGCTTTGACTGCCACTCGACCCACACCTAAAACTTACATGACCCAATTTCTGTTGAGTGCCTACATAACCACCCTCGATAATACTGGGCTAACCATTGTTGGTTACGCCTCTCACCCAGTAAATAAATCCCTTATCCCTCTCGAACTAACTGTGGAAACCCTGAGAACAGTTCTCCATTTGCCTACTTTAATCGAACTGAACTTAAATACTTATGCTCCTACTCCCACCGATGAAGAACTAATCAAAATTTTGGAGTTCCATTCTTACGCGACCCGCATTACCAAAAGAACACAGTTCAGGCGTAAGGGACTACCCCCTGTGTGGAACAATCTATTCTCCATCATCAATTGCTGCCTCAGAGGGAAGGTAGGTAGCCATGACCAATCATCTCATGCTATGCTGTCAATAATGTATGACATCTACTTTAATCTGCCACTGGACTACGTGCAATTGATTTTCGAGGACATAGTCGGCCTCATCAAGAAGAAGTGCGCCAGTCACAAAGGGGAGAAGACGAAGGTCCAGGCCCAAAAGAAGGCCAAGGAAGACATGAACCTGCCAAACCTGATCTTACAACGCTTCCTTGGTTTGGCTTTTGGAGACATTCTGGCAGCAAGATTGCCTTCTGTGGAGCCGAATGCCAAGCTATACCCATTCAAGGAGTTTAGACCTACAGAGCACGAGCATGGCTACGGAAGTCCAAGGTCCCTATCAAAGGCCATGCTCAGGTACTTAAGTCACCATGATCGAAAATCCTATAGACATGCTAACAGGCAACCAGAACCGGTCCTTGTAACCCCACCACGAATAGGTGTCCCCGTAGGTGTGGAAATCGAAAAAATGAGAGTAGAGGGACGAACGGAGGAGCCAGTAGTTGCTGGTGAGGTGAGAGAGGAACCCCCTAAAATCCCAAGTCCTCCTCGCAAGAAGATGAAGACACAGAAGGGTACCAACTCTTCTGTGAGAAAGTCGAAGAAGAAAAAGAGGCCCGTAGAGGAAGAGGGCCCAACTGCACCTCTGCCAAAACCTAAAAAGAGGAAAACAAAGAAGCCTGATCCAACAGAGCCTGTGATCACAGAACCTGTGGTCACAGAGGCCATCACAGAAGAAAGCCCGGCAGATGCTGCAGCAACACCCAAACGCAGAAGGTTGCGTAAGATGGTCATCAACGACTCCCCAACAGAACAAATTCAGGATGTGCTGTCGAATGTCCAGAAGGAGTTCAGGGCACCAATTGATCAATCTCAGTTGGGGACAGAAGTCATCATAGATGACGAAGAAGAAGAGGTAAAGGAGTTAGGTGAGGGCGCAAAAGATGCCGAAGGCACACATCCCTGCCCACCTCCTAGTGCAACCCACATTCCTAGAGGCCCTGTTCTAGAGGGAATCTCTATTGAAGAAGGCATGCACTTGCCGAACCCAATCCAACCTACCGCCGCAGAGGACAATCTTTCGTCTTCTGTGGATCGCACATCTGGGAAACCACAACATACTCCTTCATCCTCTCAAAAGGGTGAAGGTTTTACCAAAAGAGTCCAATCGCCCAAGGACTCGACAGTACCCCTAGAGACATTTGTTGTCTCTTCACAGAGTGATCAACCAAAACGTGCTTCAAAGGCACATGTGAGAACCACAGAGGCAGAGGGTCTAGAACACCTTCTGTCTCCACTAGATCAAAATGTCAGGTTAGGCTCTGAAACTACCAGACACGAGATCTACAGAACACCGTTAGGCTCTCCTCAAGGAGATGTGCAAGGATACGGTGGAAGTCCCCGAGCAGGCTACGAAATGCCAGCCACTGAGGGCGCCTCAAGCTCCAAGGCCAAAGGAACACCATGTTTTGGTGGTCTGAGTTCCCAGAATGATTATGTGACAAAGGGGGAGCTTAATGCCTTTGCCACAGATTTGTTCAAAAAGATGGACGAGTTGGAAAGCTTGTTCATCTCACGATCGCAGCCACAGGATCTATCGCCGCTTACAGAGGCTCTGAAGGAGTTATCTGCCACCACTACAAAGTTGAAGTCTACCTTGATAACCCTTCAGAGCTCTGTCATTAAGAAGGATGATATGACAGAGGCCTTCCAAGTGATGTCACTCAACCCCTCCTCCATCAAAACGCTCAAGGACGAACTCATAGAGATGGCCGCCAAGTTTGCAGCTGATTTCGTCTCTGCAGGCTACACGAACTACTCATCGTTCAGAGATGAAATCAAGGAGATGTTCTCCTCTACAGTCACCTATGGTATCGACTCGTCAACCTCAAGGGAAAACATCAATCACTTGGCTACTCGCAGAGAACTGGACGCTATGGTGGATGCCCTAGGGGATTCTGTGACCGGCCATCTCGGAGCACTTAAAATGGAGATCCTCACATCCAACGATCTCATCAAAGACTGTATCTCCAAGCTCGTAAAGGAAGGTGACCTCCTTCATGCAGAAGTCCTAAGCACCGTCTCCAAACTCAAATGGGCCACATAACTTGACGTGATGAATGCCTCTGCAGGTGCCAAGATTTTGCGTCATTTGAGGAGGGCTCCCCTAACTTCATGCAAGGCTGATGCCATCCAGGGCCATGACGATCATAAGGGTGATGATGATCGTCATGAGGGGGAGAAGAAGGAGGAAAAGAAGAAGGCCAAGGCTCCAGAAGCAAAGAAGAAATCTGCCAGAGCACCTGCCAGAGGTGTAAAGATTGGAGAGTCTACAGCTGTTGACAAAGGCAAGAAAAAGGCTGCAGAGCCTAAAGGCAAGGGAAAGGCCATAGCTGTAGAATCTTCAAAGAAAGGGTCTTCATCGAGCACAGAAACTCCAGAGCCAATTAATGAAGAAGAATATGCTGATGACCCTGAGCTCCTCAAAGTATTAAAGATTTCTCTGGTAGAGGCTCAGGCTAAGAAGGTCAGAGTGCCTATGCACCACAGAGAAGGCGAGGCCACAACATCCATTTTCCCACAAGTCCAAACAACGTCCACGGGTACGTTTGATGCCCTGCAAGGAACCGTTAAGCCCATCCTTGCAGAGGGATCAACCCAGAGGCAGATTTTGCAAGAAGAAGAAGAAGAAGAAGAACAGAAGATGCCAGAGCCTACAGCGGGAGGACGGGTCTCTGAAATTCTTGAATCTATGAACAAGATTCCAACGCAAAACATTCGCACAGAGGCTGTCACTACCCCAGAAGGAATTCTTTTTTGGAAGTACTCTGTAACAGACACAGAGCCATCCTATGACCCAGAGCTCACTGATATCCCCTCTGCCGTAGCCAAATTCCACTTCTCCAGGTTAACAAGGCCTCGTGAGCAGGTCTTCTCGCGCCACATGATCACTTCTTTGGTGACAATCTCACCAAGGACTCTGTTAAAGAAGACCGTGCTTTACTCACAGTACATTGTAAGGAGAGAAGACGGCAACATCTACACGTTCACTAATGCAGATCTTCACAACCTCTGCATGTATGATGTCATATATATGCACAAGATCCTTAACATCTACATGGAGAGGAGGAAAACATACCAAATTTCTCTCAAGAGGCTGATTGAAGTTATGAGTGCGCAAGTGATGTATTATAGCCAGAAGGATTTTGAGTTGGCCATGAGATTAGCACAGAA
>NW_020201661.1:51329-53892 GCF_001531365.2 Cynara cardunculus var. scolymus
ACATTACAGGGTTGGTGAAGTGTCTCCTCTCTTGGACGCAATAAAAGCTCAAATCAACTGCAGAGAGTTCATCTTCAATGTCTACAGAACAATCAAGTCAGATTTTGTTTACGCAGTAGACGACTTCCCAGAGTCTATGGTTTAATTTTTCTTCTATTCCAGAACCCGACCTATGCTTCAATTTTTGTCATTTAAGTTTTTGTAATTTTTTACATTGTAATTCCTTTCATTGTAATTGTAAACCTTTCTAAGGATTATGTTTTATCACCTCTTGTTTTAATTTCAATCAAGTTATGTCCCTGCACTTAAAATTCATTATTTACTTTTTCATACTTACAGGGAGATTGTTAGCTCTCATTTCTTTAAATGTAAAAGAATGGAAAAAGTAATACTGCAAGGGTTGATAGAAGATGATCTATCACAGAAGACCACAGAGGACCAATAGCAGAAGATGCTCAAGCATACAAGTCCCAAGTGACAGAACCTCTGTCGTGTCTCACAGAGGTTCTGGAAACTGGTCMTCTGGAAAGACAATGCTTCAAGACAAAGACGACAGAACCTCTGTCGTGTCTCACAGAGGTTCTGGAAGTTTTCTTCTACGTCATGTGTGCTATCAAGTTATATCCAGCAGAGCCTCTGTGATGTCTTACAGAGGGTCTGCAGCATAGCTTCTGTCTAGATCATCTTTAGCTGTTTTACTTTGGTCTTTTAGCTGCTCATGCTTATCACGTGTTCTTGTCTGTAACTTATTTTGATCGAACGACTTAGATTAATTTACCTTAGGTCATGTTAGAAAACGGTTATTGACTTGTATAAATAGCAGTGTAGGCCCTTGTATTTCAGTGTGCTTCAGTATTGTAATTGTTAATATTTTCATCAAATTGAAAATCATTTGAAGCTCTCTCTTGTGTTCATCATTAATCTTCATCTGTGTTCTAATTGATTTCTACTTTGGTTGATTATTATTATTTTTGCTGTATTTTCACTGTTAAACAGATCATCCAAGTAAGTGATCTTTACCAAGAATCTGAGTTAATCGATCCAATAAAGTGCCCTGCCTCCCCACAACGTTAGCATCTCGTTTGTTCAGACGGACAATTTCCTTGATGCACCTGCTGACACCGCGGACAAGTTCCAACAGGTGGCGGCTGAGGAGTACGGTCATCTAATTTAATAAACTTGGGTCTCCAAAAAATTAACTGAAGACTCTTCCCACTTTCTTTTCTCAACTGATTTCTCTTCATTTTGCCGATTCTTATTTCTTTCTGTGACTTCTGTAGCATTTACAGCTAAAGAGAAGGTTGCAGGGTTCATAGCAATTACAAACTCCTGAATAGAAGGTTTCAAACCCCAAATATACCTTTCCACATTTCGAGATTCTGAAGAGACATAATGTTCTGCAAAACGGGAATACTCAATAAACTTCTCAGTACAATCCCGTACAGATCTACTTCCTTGCTCTAGCTTCAGGAAATCCTCTTCCATCTGTCTTATTGCCAACGTAGGAAAGAATTGTGTTTTGAATTTGTTCACAAATTCCCCCCAAGACATTGTTTGCAATATGTTTGGTTGTGCCGAGGATTCCACATCCCACCAGTATAGGGCATTAGATTTGAGCATAGATACAAAAAATCTAACCTTATCTTCTTCAGAACACTTACTAGTGTTAAATACCGATTCGATCTCCTTTATCCAACACATTGCTTTTACTAGATCTCTTTCTCTAGAAAATGTTGGAGGTTTACTTGTCAAGAACATTTTTATGTCTCCTCCCTAGTCATTGCTGCCTGCTGAAGGAGCTAGAGGATTAATTCCAAAATAAATCATGTACTAACACATGTATAACAACATGTATCTTCAAAAACAAGCAATCTCATGCAGATCTTCAAAACAGATATCAGATTAGGAAAAATAATCACATTTTCCCATTCCCTTTACTATCCCTAGACCCCGTAGTTCCTGCATTGCATATTTTAAACATAGAAATGAGGATTAGATTTAAGGCAATATTTGCCCATTATGACAAATGTTAGGATCGAATAACTCAAATTCTTGGTACTAAAACTTACTTGAATGATCGGTTAGACAGTAGTAGAGCAGCGGAAACAATATCAATCAAACAGGTAGAAACAGTAAGAACACAATGAAGAACAGATGATGAACACAAAGAGAATTGCTTCAAATCATTTTCAATTGATTGAAAATGTCGACTATTACAAATCTGGAAGCACACAAAATACAAAGGCCTACGCTGCTATTTATACAAGYAAGTAACCGTTTCCTGACACGACCTAAAGCTATTAAATCTAAGCCGTTCATCTAGAACAAATTACAGACAAGCTCACGTGAAAGTCACGAGCATCTAATAAACCTAAGTAAAACGTGCTAAAGATAATCTACACATAAGACATTTCTGCAGATCCTCTGTGAGACTTCACAGAGGCTCTGCTGGATGAAACTTTGTAGAGCGCAGAGGAAATCTTCCAGAACCTCTGTGAGACACGACAGAGGTTCTGTCGTCTTTGACTTGTAGCATGGTCTTTTCAGAGGAAAAGTTTCCAGA
>NW_020201661.1:54997-56583 GCF_001531365.2 Cynara cardunculus var. scolymus
GAATTCCGGTGACCACAGGATCATAAGGAGGTTCAATGTCTTTGGCAGAGTATTTCCACACAAGAATTTCTTCTGGGGTAGAAAGAGGCTCTGTAGGGGGTTTAGGGAATGGAATCTTGCTCATCGACTCAAAGATTTCATCCACCCTTACTGCTGTGGGGTGCTCTACCATCTTGGTTTCATCCTCTTCTAGTATGGGCCTCTAAGTTGACCCCTCTGCAAGAATAGGTTTGACAGATCCCTGCAGAGTGTCGAACGTACCCGTTGACGTTTTTTGGACTGATGGGAACTTTGAAGACGTGCCCTCCCCTGCTCTGGGGGGCATGAATATTGGAGCTCTCCCTTTTCTCACTTGATCCTCTGCCTTAGACATCTTCAAAACATGCATTTCTGGGTCATCTTTGTATAAATCTTCATTGATTTCAGCCTCTGAGCTGGTAGACGACCCCTTCTGTGGTTGCTCTACAACTTTGCCTTTCCCTTTGCCTTGAGGCTCTGGTGCTATATCCTTTCTGGCTGTTGTAGATTTCACTATTGTGATACCTTTGGCAGGAGCAGGCTTCTTTGGCTCAGGCTTCTTTGGCTCTGGAGTCTTCTTCTCCCCCTCATGATGATCATGGTCAACACCTTCATGATCATCATGGTCTTTTGTGGCTTTTGCCTTGCATGTAACCTGGGGAGTCTTCTTCAATCTTCGCAGAATCCTTAGTGCAGCCTTCTCCATCAATTCTATGGCATGTTCAGCATTGGAAGTAGCATTGCCAATRTCGATTCCTGTAGCCCACCTCATCTTATGCACACAGAGATAGAGGTTGTCACACAGAGACTCACCTTCTAAGAGAAGCTTCTTAGTGCAATCTTGGACAGAGACATTTGTAGCCCATGCTTATTTGACTAATTGAACTGTATGCTTCGATACAATACCTCCCAAGATTTCAATCATCGCATCCAATTCTCTGCGCGTTGCTAAATGGTTGATATTGGCCCTTGAGGAGTTGGAGTCGACGCCATATGTGACYGCAGAGGCAAACATTTGCTTGATCTCATTTTTTGAAGTTGGAATAGTCGGTGTAACCCGAAGAGATGAGATCAGCGGCAAATTGTGCAGCAAGTTCTGTCAGCTCGGTCTTCAAGGATTGAATGGAGGAAGGGTTGAGAGTCATAGCCTGGAAGGCTTCTGCGAGATCGTCTTTGCGAAGAACAGAGCTCTGAAGAGTTGTGATTGATGACTTCAAATCTGCTGTTGTGGAGGACAACTTTTTCAGAGCCTCTGTAAGTGGAGAAAGATCTTGAAGCTGTTACTGGGAGATGAACAAGCTTTTCAACTCGTCCATCTTTTTGAACAACTCTGTGGCTAAGGCGTTTAGCTCCCCCTTTGTCACGAAGTTGCCCTGGGAAATCGGACCACCATCATATGGTGACCCTTCTGCCTCGGAGCGTGAGGCGCCCTCAGCGGCTGGCATAGCGTGGCTTGCTCGGGGACTTCCACCATATCCTCGAACATCTCCTTGAGGAGAGCCTAATGGTGTTCTGAAGATATCGTGTCCTGTAGGTTCAGAGCCTATCATGGCAGAGGGATCTTGTGT
>NW_020201662.1:0-2719 GCF_001531365.2 Cynara cardunculus var. scolymus
GATTAAAGTTCAAGTCTCCTTCAGAGAATGGATATTCAAGGTCTACAGAACCATCAACTCAGATCTGCAATTTGTCGTAGATGACTATCCAGACTCTGCTGTGGACTAATCTTCTGTAATAGATAGGCCTGAGCAACAATTTTGTAACTCTTTCAATTTTATGTAATTCTTTTCAGAGGATGAGTTTAATCTCCTCTTGTAATTCTTTCAATTAGTCATTTCTTGCAATTATTCGTCCAATTTTTCTTTTTCATACTTAAGGGGAGATTGTTAGCTCTTATATTTACTTAATGTAAAAGTATGAAAAAGATTTCTGCAAGTGTTGACAGAAGGGTTTCTTCCACAGAAGACTACAGAGGACCAGCAACAGAAGCTGTTTGATCGTACAAGTCAAGATTGACAGAACCTCTGTTGTCTCTCACAGAGGTTCTGGAAAATGGTCCTCTGGCAATAAGAACCTACAAGTCTTCTACATCAGAGCCTCTGAGGTGGTTCACAGAGGGTTTGCGGATTCGTCTTCTGTGAAGATCCTATTCTGTTGTTTTTCATAGGTTGTTAGCTGCACGTGCCTCTCACGTGTCTAGGTCTTTAATCGACTTTATTTGGACGGCTTGGATGATTTCACACGTCTAGGTCATGTCAGAAAGGTCGTTAGGAACTAGTATAAATAGCAGCTTWGGCCTTTGTAATTCAGTGTGCTTCCGTATTGTAATCGTCCATATTTTTCAATCAATTGAAAAACCTTTGAGGCTATTCTATTGCGTTCATCTTCTTCATATCAAACTATGAGTTCTTGGTTAATTACTATGTTGTGTTCTTATCATTGTTTCCGCTGTACTGTAATCGTCCTAAAGATCGTCCATAGTAAGAGATCAAATACCAAAGCTGAATTTACAGGTCCTAACAAGGATGTCTGCTCATGAATAGTGCTTTTTGTACTATTCACTAAGGAAAAGGACAAGCCTTCCTCTTAAGTCTTGACACGCACTCTAACCCTACCATTTTGCATTAAATGAACATTTAATGCATTGAGTATAAATAGAAGTGTTTCTTCTCCATGCAGAGTGCGCGCAACTCACTCTCTAAACCTAATTCTTACTTTGAGCATTTTCTAGCTTAAGTAAAGAAATTTTCTTACAACATTTCTTTTCTCATTTGCTAAGAATCTGTGTGTATTCAAAGATTGTTTTGATAAGTTTTCTTACCTTATCTTTCCGCAAACAGTCTTGTAAAATTTGTATTTATTAATATACATTTTAAATTTGAAAATATTGTGTTTGTATTTATCCCCTCCTTCTACAAACCATTTTTACTTATCTTGTAGACCCTCTAGGGACCAACAGGTTAGAAGGTTTAGGGGATACCTAGGAAAGGATGGGAGGCCGAAGGGAGAGGGCGGGGGACTAAGCCTTAAACCCCTGGGGGGATTGAAATGGGGGGGGGGGACCCTTGGGGAAGAGTTCGGTCTTTGCACGTTCTGAGCATCTTGGCGAGGGGCGGCCATCATCTTCTCCTTTTGCTTTTCAACTGCTTGCTTCCCGATAGGTGCAGGTGTACGGGTATCCTTCTTTTTATATTCCTTCCGAGCAGTGGTTATCGGAGCCTTAGGCATTTGGCTTTGTTTGTGAACACGGGTTTGAAATCCTTCACTACCTATCATAATTTTCTTACCAATAGTGGTTTGCTCATTTGAGGGTTGCTCATTCAAATTATTTTTAGACATAACATGCATACAAGAAGAATCAGAATGTCCAAAGATATGGTAATTAGTACATATGGGAGGCTTCCATTCATATTCAACACGTAAATCATATGAAGTAATGTTAAGAGAATCAGGATCAGGTATACGTACTTTAACTTTTTCTATCCAATTATTTCTATACGGACTTCAAGGAGCACACGAGCAAAAGCAGATTTTTCGACAACATATTTACACATTAATCGTCCAGGAATCCATAGCAAGAGGAATACCAATTCTACTAGCAATATAACTTAGACCTTCATCATTCCAAGTATCATATGGTATATCATGTATTCTAACCCATATAGGAATTTTATCATGCAGATTTGAATTCAAGTTTAGACCAGGTCTCCATTTAAAAAAAAAAATAGGAACATTTTTTAAAGTCCAATGACCGTTATCAATAACTTTTTGAAGGCCATCAACAGAACTGAATTTAAACAAGAAAATGTCGTGACCATTCAAAAGAACATCTTCTATACCATACTGAGACCATAACTTAGAAGCATAGAATCTCACAACGGGGAAGGGGAGCCTTTTACCAACAAAATAGCTACATAACGTTTTTGAAGGCCATCAATAGGAGATTCAACATCCTCATTTAGATTGGGAATAAAACGGAAGTTATCGTTAGCATGTTTTTGAGATCCACTAACACATTGGCATAATAATTAAGGAGGATACTATCATTTTTTCCATTCCAAGCCATATTAGACGTATTCTTGTTTTTATTCAAGATGGTAGCATTAGGTTTCAACAAGTTGGACTTAGCATAGAAGGGAGAAGTGGAAACATTTATTTGGTTTTTTAAAGAAACGTTAGAATTATCCACATAGATTCCCATAGAGGGATTAGCATGAGAAGCATTTTCCTTAGCAAAATTACTATTTAAAAGATCACAAGCATATGGGTGGCAAGCATAGACAGAAGCATTATCAATATAGAAGAGAGGGGGGTGGAGGGGAGGGGCGGGATGGC